>NC_060269.1:62516434-62576466 GCF_021613505.1 Equus quagga
GGGGGGGGGGGCGGTGTGGCGAGCAATTTTCGCCTTGGTGCATCCTCCCGCACTCCCCTTTACGCCCGCCTGGCGGTCTGTCCTCCACACCCACCGCTACCGGCCAGGGCGCGGGCATCTTCCCTCAAGATCCAGCAATCGACCACCTCCGGCGACGCGTCCTCGCCGTCCCCAAACACCTCCTTCCCCACCCCTACAACACTCTCTCAAGACCCCAAAACAGCAATACCTCAACCCAGAAGGAAAATGACACATTTCTTCTTCAGCCTCAGCGCTAATCCCAGAGCCTACGCCAGAGGGGATGGAGCCGCATAGAAGCGGGTTTGAAAGAGAGGAGCAGAGATGTTCCCTCTTCCTGGCCCTCCAAACCCCAGGCCCGGTCCCAGGCAGAAAGAGGGACGGCCGTTTTCGGAGGCTGACATGGTCTCTGTTTTTAAAAACTAAGGTCTTTCCTTTTCCGCATCTGCTGGGCCCGCCAGAGTGCAGAGTTAGTAATGTGAAGCTCTTTTGGATTAGTAGGCCAGTGCCCTGAAATGAGCTTCAGAGCCCTGATCTCAAGGTCACATGCCCAAGGAAAGGGAGCCAGTTAACCTCTAGAGGCCACAGGTCAGGACCAGAACGTGCCTGACAAAGGTCATGCCACCTACAGCTTCTGACACACAGAAGGGTGCACCTGGACTTCACAGGGGGCTTCCCTGCAGCCCCCTCCCACACTTAGATTGATGTGGCAATATTTATTCCCATTTAATTGAGGCACTGGTTTAATTTCAGATTGCTTCGGCTTAAGGCCCAATGGGGTTTTCTGCAGCTCTTTTCCCCAGTGCCTCTACAGAAACTAATTGCTGTTAATATCCAATTTTGGCTTTATTATTCGTTAGCCAATTATGTATCCCATAGCCCAGGCCCCTTGCTGCTCACTGCCTCTGCTGGAATCAGTTAACACTATGCCTGGCTTCTGCACTTCTCCCACCCTTCCCCCACCCCAAGATGATTTACTGGGCACATCAGTTATTTTGTCTGTTTGTCCCAGCACTTAGCCCAATTTGGGGGGGGGGGTTACTTTCAGGCTATTTTTCCCTTTTGAGGGACATTTCTTCTTTGCAGTTGAAGCAAATAATTCCCACTTTTTTTTAAGAAAAAGAAAATTTAAGTTTTTCCACTCTCTCTTCACCACCTCTGGGCTTTCTTTCTCTGGAGCCATTTTTGGAGTAGCGTTTTTCAATCAGAAGAAATCACCGTGCCTCAGCCTCTGAGCTTTCCCTCCCTCCCCACTCTCCTGTTCACCTCCCCGGATCGGACCAGGGCCCGCCTGCAAGTACCACAGAGATCTAACACCATCACTCAAAGAGAGTGCTTGGGCGACGTCATTTCACATTTCCAAGAGGGAAACTTGAAAAAGCAGTTTGGGAAAGGCGCCGTCTTCTGAGATGAGGAGGAAGCTTTTGTCTCCTCTCCACAGACGCCCTGGAAACGCTCCTGCTTTACTTCCTTACCGTGTGGAGCTGACGCATTTGGGGGCAATGGCCTTTAAAAAAACGTGTTCTTTTGCCACATTTTATTTGTGTCCCCTGAGTTCATTAATACACGGAAGCAAGCACTTCCCGTCACTGGTGCTCTGGAAACAGAAAAATAAAAGTAAAAATCATAATGACAGCAGGAAGATCCTTCTTTGTCTATTTTCCCTTCTTCCTCCATTTTGAAATAATGCTTTAAATCCTCTAACGTGCTCTCACATTTATCTCGAGCAGTTCTATAGCAACCTGCACAGTGTCAGCATCAGAATCGAATGGAGAGAAAACAAAATGTCAGAGCAGCTGGCTTTGGCTGAGGCCTCCCATGGCCACCTGGAGGCCCAGCCCCTTCTGAGGAAGGAGGAGGAGGAGGAGAAGGAGGCCGGGGGCTTTCATCCCAGCCTGGAAATCCTGTGGTCAGATTTTTCGTGGGGGGAAGTGGAGGCGAGCGTTGTGTAGGGCTGGGACATTGTTAAGAAGGTGCCTTACACATAAGGCTCAATAAATACCACCCAAACTGGATGTAACTAAATTAGCGGCAGCTGTCCTTCTGCTTTTCCTGCAGAAAAGCTACAATTACGCATTAAGACCTCTTGAGCAGAGGATAGATAGGGTGGCCTCACAGGGAAGGAAAGAGCTTAAAAATATTTCTGGTTCATCCCCGAGCCTCAGCCCTCCTTCCCTCACCCCGATGCGTGGAGCCCGATTTTCAACCAGTTCATGCGTGGTAGAGAGACTCCATCCATAGCCAGTCCCAGACACAATTCAAAGAGGGAAACACTCTCTTTAGAGCCTTTCTGTCTTCTTTACAGAGCACTTCTTCTACTCTCTAATTACCCTTATACTCACATCTCTTCCTTCACTGCCCCCCGTTCACATCTCACCAAGGTCTTCTCCACTGGGGTGTGCCCTAAATAAATAAATAAATGCCAATTTCTATTTCCTTCTACTCTCCTCCCTCCAGCCCCTGGAAAACATCCATAGTCTCACTAGTCATGAGCTGTTAGGAGAAAAGCAGTGAAGTTAAACTATTTCACACTAATACGTGAATTGCTTAGTGTCTTAACTTTCCCAAGGATATCTACGTTTTAGAAGAGGCACTCACGTAGCAAGTGGGATCTCATTGTAGGAGTTTCTTGTAAAGGCATCCAAAAGTGGGGAGGCAGGACAGCATCAACTTCCCCACTTTTTGTGGGAGAATAGCCTCATCACCCCTTCATTCCAGACACACCAGCGCTCCGAACACATGGATATGACAGAGTTAATAAGAAAACACCTTTCAAGAACTCCAAATGAATCATTGTTGGTTCCCCCCTCAAGCACTGACATTCTACTAGTCCCAGCTGAAGGCAGGTAGGAGTGTCCTTTAACATAGACACCTGTGAATTTTGCATGATAAATGAATATCGGTCTGGGTTAAGGCCACCATGTTTAAAACCAGCCCTTTCATGTCATTTTGCATAACTGTGAATTCTGATTTTACTGTTCCATGAATCACATTAATTATTTGATTAAATACTGGACATGGTGAGCCCGCTTCACTCCAGTAACCCAGAGTCGACTCAAGGAAATCCTAGGCAAAACCAGGAATTGGACAGAGCTTGACTTGGGCGTGTTCCAGCATCGGCTCTGTTCTCTCTCCTCTCCCCAGTTAGCCCTTCCCTTTTCTGACCGGAGCTCCCTCCTCTCCTTGACACTCTGACTGTGCCCTGCTCCACCGTGCATCTATGTTGTGAACAATGGCAGAGCCAGGGCCCAGACCAGGTCCTTGCAGAGCAAGGAGCAGCGCGGGCGGTGCCTTTTCTAGTGAGGGAGGCCAGCGTCTATAGGAACTGCCTTCCCAGCTTGCTGCCAGCCTCTTGGAGAACTTGTCTAATGTCTCTGCCCTCTTTCCACTGTTCCCCTTCTACCTCAGCATCTTGCCACCTTCATGTGGACCATTAATCAATAGCAACAGCATAGCATGAGAGGTTACGAGTGCGATCCTGCTGCCAGCCCACACTGTACCCCCATCGTGTTAAACCTGTCTTATCCGATTCCTGAATCACTCATCACACTGTTGACTAAAACCTATCCAGCAGCATTTGGGGCAGCTAGGAAAATTATTTAATGTGATACCAGGGCCTCTCAGAAGTCTAGAGGGATTTCATTTCTTCCATTTTTTGAGGCTTCCAGGATATTACAAAACTAAGAAATGCCAAAGCAGGGTTACCCAAATTGTGGTTTATGTTAGATGCTTATAGATTGGAATTTTAAATTACATGATTAATACCTGCTTTTAATTCTGTTACTATACCTAAGCTGTGTGTATAGTATCTTCCAAAAATATTACCAAAAAGTCTACATATAAGACCCTTTGTGACTCTGGTACCCAGCCAGAAGACTCTGTATGCTCAGGCCTAGCTCCCAGCCCCCAGAGAGAGCATAGCATAGTGTGTATGAGTACAAACTCTGGCATTGATTCTTGGCTCTATCACTAGGCTATGTGAACTTGAATAAGTTACTAAACCTCTCTGAGCATCCTCTGTAAAAAGGTGATGATAATAATGGTATCTACTTCATAGAGCTATTGTCTGGATTAAATTAGATAATGCATATTAAGATGTTTAGCATGCCACAAAGCACTATTCACCAGAAATATAATGTAAGCATAGATGGAATTTTAAATTCTCTAGGAGTTACATTTTAAAAAGTAAAAAGAAACATGTAACATCAAGTTTAATCATATGTTTTATTTAATCTAATACATATAACCCAAAATACTATAATTTCAACATGCAATCAGTGTAAAAATTATTGAGATGCTTAACATTCTTTATTCATACTAAATCTTCAAAATCCAATGTCTATCTTACACTTACCATGCATCTCAATTCAGATGCTAAATTTTCATCAAAAACAGTTGCATCATGTTTAGATTTCATAAAATGTATAGTTGAAGAAGTAAATTCATATACCCAGATTAGTTCCAACTGTTCTTAAATATTTTCTAATAACCGAATAGAGTATCTGTTCTCAAGCTTAAACCAAATTAAAGTGAAGATTCCGTTCTTCAGTTTCAGTAGCCACATTTCAAGTGCTCAGTAGCCATGTATGGCTAGTGGCTACTGAATTAGGCAGTGCAGATCTTATAATACCTGGCATATAGTAAGTGCTCAATAAATGCTCACTCACCATTACTCTCAGGACTTCATTGCACCCCAGACAGAGGGAAAAGCTCTTTCTCTTCCCTCAGGCTCCAAATCAGAGGCCAGGCGGGTCATCCCTCCTGCACAGCCTGTGTGAGACGGACCCAGGCTCAGCATCCTCAGGGCCTCTTTAGGGTACCATTTCACAGTCACCGATGGGACAACTTGCCGGGAACATCTTCCTGACTTTCCCTGCTGTGATTCTAGGAAGGCTTCTGGAATCTCCAGGGTTATTTTGCTATGTGCATGTGTGTAAGGAGTGGAGATAGCAAGGTTTTGTGGAGGGTTATTCTTGGAAACAATAGCTTGGTCCATCTGTCCAGCAGAAATGACAGGACTAACATGGTCACACTAGTGACCAACATTTGTTCCTAATCACAGACAAAATTGTAGGTGGGAGAAAATAGACATGAGTGTGGGACATTCTCCTAAATTTAATTCTGTGCTAATTTCTCATACTACTAATTACAAATATTCTCAGCTCTCCCATATTCATTTTCAAGCAGTTTTCATTGAAATCTTGTTGTGTGTCAAACACTGATGTCAGCTAGGAGGAATCTGTGACTCACTCCCTCCGTGCCTTCGATAATCTTGCAGTCCAGTAGAAAAAATGAGACAACACATAAATAACCGTGACAAAGCCAAATATGATTGATGTCATACAAGGGAGATGGTCAGAATGCTAGGAGAGTTCCAATCAAAGAAATGACTTTTCCCATGAGGGAGGGTTAGGAGAATTTCAAGAGCCAGGTGCAATTTGGGGGTTTAGGGAGCATCTGAAACAGTAAGATTAGCATGAGCACCATCCCAGGGGCGAGGAAACTTTGCAGGACTAAGCATAGGTATAATGACAATATGTCAGGAAGAAAGTTTGGGGCCAGATTGCATGTGGGCATTGCTGGATCATATAGTGTCTTAGTCAGCTCAGGCTGCCATAACAAAATACCACAGACTGGCTGGCTTAAACAACAGAAATTTATTTTCTCACAGTTCTGGAGGCTGGAAGTCCAAAATCAGGTTGCCAGCATGGTTGGGATCTGGTGAGAGCCCTCTTCCTGACTTGCAGATGGCTGCCTTCTTGCTGGGTCCTCACATGGCAGAGAGAGACAGGTCTCTGGCCCTTTCTTATAAAGGCAACCATGGTGACCCCACCTCATTTAGACATAATCACCTCCCAAATACTATTTGCCAAATACCGTTTGCCATCTCCAAATATCATCACTTTCGGGGTTAGGGCTTCAACATATAAAGTTAAGGGGAGAAGGAGACAGAATTCAGTCCATAGCACATAGTAATTCTATTTTTAATTTGTTGAGGAACCACCATACTGTTTTCCATAGTGGCTGCGCCATTTTACAGTCTCTCCAACCCTGCACAAGGGTTTCAATTTCTCCACATCCTCGCCAACGCTTGTTATTGTCTGCCTTGTTTTCTTTTTAATAGTAGCCATCCTAATGGATGCAAGATGGTATCTCATTGCGGTATTGATTTGCGTTTCCCTGAAGATTAGTGATATTGAGCATCTTTTCTTGTGCTTATTGGCTATTTGTATATCTTCTTTGGAGAAATGTCTATTCAAGTCCTTTGCCCATTTTTTGCTCAGGTTGTTTGGTTTTTGTTGTTGTTGATGTTGTAACAATTGTTGCTTTGGCAAATCTGAGGCAGGTCTGACAAATGAAGTGGAGTCAGCAGTCCCTTACCCATTGAATAAAGCCTGATCGTCTCAAGTCCAGTCTCAGGTAGTAGCCCTGGGCCCCTGCATCCCCACAAACCATCATGTGTCTCCTGGCTGTTTGTGATTAAATCCTCAAACCTTCCTCTTCTTACATCTTGCCTGCCTCCAATTCCTGAGAGCTAGGCTTGACCTCTGGAAGGCTCCTATTCCAAATCTGATGAAGGACTTGAAACAGCAGTACGTTCACATCCCTGACCCTGAACTCCAGCATAGTATGCAGAACCCGGATGATTTCAAGTGACAAAAACCCAATTGAACCAGCTTAAACATGAAGGGGAATTTATTGTCTCATGGAACCCTGTACAAGAATTTAGTTATGACTCACGGACAGCTGGAAACATGGACTCAAACATCTTTCTCTGAGTCTCCTTCTCTCTGCATATATTCAATTCTTCTCTCTTTCTGCAAACTGTCCTCAGCTTCCCAGGTCCACAGAGAAGAAATGTAGCTATTGGGGTTTCCCAGGCTTTACGTTTTATAGCCCAGCTTAGGTTGGGTGCATCCCGCCCACCGGGCCAATCAACTTGACCAGAGGGATGGAAAACCCCCATTAGTCAAGTGTAAGTTAGGTGCATGCATGGAGCTCTCATGGTAACTGTGGATTGGAAGGGAGAGGCAGCTGCCTAGAAAAAGGTACCAGTCAAGTAATAGCACAGGTATCTGCTACAACTACCAATGCCCTGTGAATGACGCTCCTAGAGTTGTGCAGTGCACACACTGTGTGATGGAGGTCCTGGTAGAATATCTTATTTCTGGACTCAAGTTCACCAGATTGGCACCTTCCTCCCACATCCTTCCTCCTCAGAAGACCTTGATACTGGAATCCATCACGTCTTCTATAATCTTGTGGTTTGAAATGCTGACCATTTCTCCTAACCCTGGTGCCAAGGTCCCAGCATGTTTCGGCACTGAAGTTTAGTTTATGACAGATGCTGGTTGTGGAGACCACAAAGTATTACATTTTTTCACCAACTGTGTAACATTTGGTGCCTTTCACAACACCACACTGCTGCTGTCTTACTGTGCTGTCTCTCTCCCTAGCAAGCCACTAATATTTCTTATCTGCTCTCTAAAAAAGACAAAGGGGGGGGGGGGAATCACCAGAAATGCCTATGCTCTCCTTTCCCAGGGGTTCCTAGATATAGAGCAATTTGGGACCTAAGGGAAATCTCTATGGAGAGGCCCTGCTCCAGAGTCTCACTAATTCTGGATTTAATTCTCTCCTGTGAGCCAAGCATTGAATTACTGCTCCCCCCCACAATACCTCTTGTTTTCCATTGTCTCATCTAATAAAGTTTCCAGATCTGAAAGTCTCTGAGACCCTAACCCTAATCCAATTAAACCTTGTGAAAGCAACTAGGCTCAGTAAAGACAAAGAGGTGAAGAGGTTAATAGCAGACAAACCTCCACTGACAAGCTAAATTAGCCTTGCCCACCTCAGGAGACGTGTTAAAAGCAGATTACTAAGACTGCTGTTGGTGGTTAACATTTGCTCAAAATTCTAAGTAGCTGATTTTTTTTTCCAAGTTAAATGTTAACCTGAGGAAAGAGGGACATTAGCAATGGGAGAGGAAAGTGAAGAAGAAAACAGAAAGACAGGGCTGCTTGGTGGATGTCTTCTTTCCAAAGTAGTCAGGGTTGAGAATGCTAAAGGACAATTCCCCATTCACCCTAATTCCTTCTCAGGTAGGAAGGATGGAGATTTTCCACATCTTCATTCAACAGAGAAGCTGTGTTCCAGATAAGAACGGAAGAGGGTAGGCAGCTACCAAACTGACTTTGGAGGGCCAGGTCAGGAGCTACCCGGTGTTCTCCAGTTTTGCATCCTACCTTAGTTCGGGCTGCTATGACAAACACCATAGATTGCGTGGCTTGAACAACAGTTGTTTATTTCTCATAGTTCTGGAGGCTGGGAAGTCCAAGATCAAGGTGCCAGCAGACTCAGTTCTTGGTGAGAGCCCTCTTCCTGTTCACTGTGTCCTCACATGGCAGAGAGAAAGCTCTGGTCTCTTCATCCCCTTATAAGAGCACCAATCTCATCAAGGGGGTTCCACCCACACAACCTCATCCAAACTCAATTACCTCCCAAAGACCCCACCTCCAATATCATCATATTGGGAATTAGAGTTTCAACATATGGATTTTGAGGGGACACAAACATTCGGTCCATAGCATGTCCTTGTGACTCTGTCTGCAGGGTGGGTCTGTTCTGATGCAACAAGTAGCTAACACTGTATAGAAGCACCATCTCCAATTAGCATTTTGGGGCACTTTGGTGCGTCAGGACAATATTCTTGGCGCAAGTAGACATCTTGATTTTCCTGGATATCCTTTTATAGAGACTTTATTTACCGCGATGAAGAGTAGAAAGATTATGTGAGTGTGTGTGTGTGACTATTTGAGAATACCATTAGTAGGATGTCAATGGAGACAGAAATTCAGTCCTTCAACAACCAGTGAGGCACAACATTAAGGAGCAGAACATCAGTGGGAACAACATTAAGGCACTAATCTAGACGTCTGGGAGGAAACAGACAAATTGCACATGGACCTCACCTTTTAGGAACTTATAATACAGGAAAGAGACGACTTGTATAAATGGCTAAAAACATAACGGAAAGTGATAACTAACATAGAGTGCTGTTAAAAGGTCACGTAGTTTCAAGAATATAAAATGGTGCAGCCACTGTGGAAAACGGTATGGCAGTTCCTCAAAAAAATTAAAAATAGAATTACCATATGCTCCAGCAATTCCACTTCTGGGTATAAATCCAAAAGAATTGAAAGCAAGGACTCAAACAGATATTTGTACGCCCAAGTTCATAGCAGCATTATTTGCAATAGCCAAAACGTGGAAGAAACCCAAGTGTCCATCAACAGATGAATGGATAAACAAGATATAGTATATACCTACAGTGGAAAATTACTCAGCCTTAAAAAGGAACAAAATTCCAGCACATGCAACACCATGGATGAAACCTGAGGACGTTATGCCAAGTGAAGTAAGGCAGTCACAGATGGACAAATCCTAGATGATTCCACTTATATGAGGTACTTAGAGTAGTCAAAATCATAGAAACAGAAAAGAGAGTGGTGGTTGCCAGGGGCTGGGAGGAGGGATGAATGGGGATTGTTTAATGGGGATGGAGTATTAGTTTTGCAAGATAAAGAGTTCTGTGGATAGATAGTGGGGATGGTTGCCCAATAATATGAATGTTCTTAATACCACTGCACTGTGCACTTAAAAATGGCTAAGATGGTAAATTTTACATAATGTGTATTTTGCCACAATTTTTAAAAAATATGTTACTTTAGATGAGACTTCCCAGAAGAGGTGGCATTGAGCTGGGCCTGAAAGGGCAGATGAATTTCAACATGTAAAGAAGAGGAAGAAGGACATTAAAGACAGAGGGAAGAACATGAAATGTCCACAGGCAGTGAAGTACCCATAGGTAGGTACCGTGAGTGGTTTAAGTTTCTTGAAGCAAAGGGTTCAGGAAGGAAAATAAAGTTAAACAACTGTTGAAGCCCAGAAAACAAGGCCTCAAAGGTTTGACCAAGGAGTTTGGATTTTATCCTCTAAGCTGGCATATCCAGCATTTTCACAGTGTGTTCCATAGAACGCTAGTTCCGTGAGATGCTATGAAAAAGGGGGAGGAGGGAGCCATAGTTAAATAAGTTTGGGAGATGCTGCATAGCCATATGGGCAATTTCCAATGTGCATTGGCTTATCAGTTCTAAGTTTTGACGTAAAGAAACCTGACTCATTTTGTTTAACTTAGTTTTGCCCAAACTCACTTGCTCATGTCACCCTTGGATTCTCACAACACCTATTAACATCCTAACACCAAAAGGGTGTTCCATACATTGAGAAACAGCTCTCCAGGACAAGGGACTATTGGAGATTTTTGAGCAGAGATATTTACACGGTCATAGTTTTGCTTTCAGAAGACTCATCAGACAGCAGGTGGATGAATGAATGGAAGGGAGTAAAGATAAATGACTAGAATTGTGGATGACATGTCGTTAAGGATGGGGCACATGTCAGATTTCTATAAGTTCATAAGTGATTCCAGTTTGAAAAAGTGTGAGAAACACCAGAGAGTTTTCAAGCACAGGGACGATGCCTCCTTACTGAAGTCAAATGCTAACAATCAGCAAGTTCCCCCACCCCAAATTTTGAGTCATTCTACCCTGAAAGCACAACACAATTCCCCCTGCTCTGTCCCACCAGTGCTCCAGATCCTCTCAGACCCCAGAGCCAGAATGAGTGGTGTGTTGGAGTGGCTTACACCAACTAATGAGAGCTTTTTAGAAATTTTGCAAGAACCACTGGTTAGAAGTCTGCCATGGTGGGAGTATTTAAACTGTGGAAGTCAGCCAATGCTACAAATGAAGGCTTTGTTTTTGGACATTCAGTTTACCGGCACACCACTGAGCAGATGCCAAGATGGGATTAAACATGTAAGGATTCTATTAGAGAAAGCACCTGTGTGGGAAAAAAAATGGGAGGGGAGACGAGAAAGGCTGAGAGAGCCGTGTCAGACAGCAAAGCAAGTCTGACTCAAAGGGGGGTTGATAGAGCATCCTAAACTGTATACGCATTTGAAGGAAGGTTCTGCAAGGCAGCTGGGGAGCGCTTGAGCCAAAGTTGGCCATTGTGGACGTCTCCTGGGAACTGACCTGTCTTAGTATCCCTGCAGACCTTGGTCATTTGCAGCCCTGCAAAGTACGGACTCATAGCAGGAATTGAAGTATGGCCTCAGGACAAATGCAGCAATGGATCTCTGAGCCCAACAGCTGGAGCTCATTTTTCCTCCCTGTTCTTGGCGACCCATGTGGCACATTATCATTACCACCACAGTCTGCCCCCTGCACCACCCAGGAAGGTTCAGGAAGCAGCTCCTCCAAGGTTTCCGTGGGCCTTTCTTCCTGAGGGATAAGCCACAGCCCCCAGCACTGCAGTTGATCTTGGGACTGCAACTGAGCATCCTCATCCCTCCTCCACTCTTCATTCTAACTCCCCCTCCCCCTTAGCTCTCAATTCAGCAGGTGTTGGTGGCTTACCTGATGGTATGATCTTCAGTCCTGAAGGGTCTAAATCCTTGGTCACCATACCCTCCTCAGTCTGAGGTGGCTGCACATGTCTATTCACAGTTACAATGGGCCAACAGAGTGCCAGAAGGCACCCCAGTGTGTTGCCTGGGTTCCACCTATGTTCCTCCCTGCCCCCATTGTGTAAAAGCACGCCTGTCTCCTCTTGCTGATGAAGGTCAATGACTCCTGTCCATATGGTGACTCCAGTTTTCATCTGCTGGTCCCTGTGCACAAGGACTCCAGAGTGTCTTGACGGCAGCCTTATAGTTCAATGGGACCCTTGCTGTGTCTCCTGGTAAGAGTATGCCCTCTTGTGGGACCAGGACCTCCAACCAGCACAGAGTTGTAGGAACAGGAGACACATAATCCACCCAGTGGTTCACTGAGTGGAGTCACTTTTGCTTCTACCTCTTGGTTTCCAGACTCATGTATCCTTCCTTTTAGGGACACCTTGCATATATAGGTCTTTGGGCACTGAATGATGGCACCTCATCCTTTCGGGGTATTTCATTTGCTCCTTTAGAAGGCCACTCCAGGATTCTGTAAGGCCAGCTGTCTCAGGATGGGGTGATATGTGAGACAATCAGTGAATCCCATGGTCATGGGCCCACTTCTGAACTTCCTTAGCTGTAAGGTATGTCCCTTAGTTGGATGTTATGTTGTATGGCAATCCATGCCTATGGATCAGGCATTCCATAAACCCCCGGATAGTGGTTCTGGCTGGGACACAGTGGGCAGGAAAGGCAAATCCAAGACCAGAATAAGTATCTACCCACATGAGGATGAACCACAGGCCCTTTCAGGCCGATATCCTTTAGGAACAGTGCTATATCAAGGGCGGCTCTTTTGCTGACATTCAGAGGCAGCAGTAGTAGATTGGCCTTGGTAAGTGAGAGTCCAAGCTGATGGACCCATACATAGCCTCCATCTCCACTATCTCAGCCATTCTGTCTGCGTGTCTGTTGTGCCAGTTCTGCAGTGAATAATGATAGCTGAAATCACTGGCCAAGTCATTTTGTCTAATTGATTGTTCAGGGCCTCTTCTATGGGTAGATGCTCCTGGGTGAACATTAAAATGTACTACAAAATTCTTCATGTTTTTTGCCCACTTTCATTTGTACATCAACATTCCTCTACCTCTGACCTCCTCAGCCACTGCCCAGGCCCTGCGTATATTCTCCCCCGCAGCCACTTTTCCTTCTACGCCAAGTGAATGGCCAGCTAGACAGCCCTGTCCACTGTGAAGATTTTCTCTCCACTGAGTTTCTAGGCCAACCCGGAATGTGACTGTTATCTATTTTTAGGTTGCTCCCACACATCAAGCCAACCCATATGTAAACCAAGTTTGGGATTTTCCCCTTCTTTCAGCTGCATACAGGATCCTGTCTACAGCTGTAGGTGCAGCCATGGAGGAGGGGCACTGATTCAACTGTGACAGGTGGTGACATGAGGGTTTGGGCTACCTGCTCATGCAGCTTACTCATACCCTCTAGTCCAGCTCAGACTCAATCTAGGATGTACTATTTCTATTTTATGATGGACTGCAGCTATTCTCTTTGTGGCTCTCAGGCTTGACAGGACTCAGCTCATAATAGATAGTTCCAAATGTAGTCCCCCATGTTCCCCAACTGGGTCCCCCATGGTCAAATTTCCCATCTCCACCAGACCCCAGTAATATGCCAAAAGCTGATTCTCAAAGGGCATATCAATCTCTGAGTATGAGGCATGGTCCTGCTCTAAAATCCCAGGACCTGCATTGTGATTCTCCCACTGGTGTTTGCCATAAGCTCTATGGTGTGTCTTTTCCCACTACTTGACACCTCCAGCCCCACAGGATGGATCTGCCACATTGTATGGCCCAAGTGGCATAGCAATTACACCACCGCCTGGACTTGCTGAATCACCGTTTCCTTCTCTTGGTCCCACACAAAGCCAACTGTCTTCAGTGTCCCCCAGGATATGAGTCAGAGCAATATTCTTAGATGTGGAATGTGTTGCTTGCGGAACTCAAAGAGGCCAACTGGTGCTGGATTTTCTTCTTTGTTGTAAGGGATACAAGATATGCAATTTGTTTTTTTATTTTGGAGGCCCCTGACCACTGGACTCCTAAAAAATTCTCTGAAATGGCCAATCCTTGACTCTTCACAGGGCTTCTTACCACCCACTGTAGTGCGTGTGCCTTACCCGGGCCTCCAGCGTGCTAGTCACCTCTTGCTCGTCCCGACCAAACAACAGGATGTCATTAATGTAATGGTGTAATCCAGATGGTATATTCTCCTTGGACTATAGTATGACAGAGAGCAGAAGAGTTAATATAGGTCTGAGGCAAAACTGTAAATGAATTTTGTTGTCTACCCCACAGGAATGCAACTGTTTCTGATCCTCCTTTCTAACTGGAATGAAAAAGACTGCATTCACCAAATCACTGTCTACATGCCATGTACCTGCAGCTTGGTTAGCCTGCTCTAACAATGATACCATATTCACTACAGTAGCTGCGATCAAGGTTGCTAGTTGGTATAAGCCTGTGATAGTCTACGGTCGTTCTCCAGGATCCAACCAGCTTTTGTAGGGCTGAGACTGACAAATTAAATGCTAAATCCTTAAGGTTTTTAATGGTGACACTAACCATCTCCTCCTCCCACCAGAATAGGGTATTGGGTTTTTTTCACGCTCTTTGATTGGGTGTGTGTGTCGGGGGTTGGAGGTGAGGGGTCCAGAGTAACTCGAGCATTTCAGAGGTTGCATTTGGCCTTCCCCGCTATGGTAGTTTTGTACAACACACACCAGGACCTGAGGTGGAGGTTATTCCAACTGCCAAGTATATCAATTCCAATTGTGTGTTTTGGGCCTGGGGAAATGACCACTGAGTGAATCTGAAGATCCAGTGAACCCACCATGAGCTGAACATTAGCCAGGACTCTGTTTATTGCCTGGCCCTCATAGGCCTTCACTCTTAACAGGGTATGTAAGGACAACTTGAATCTCTAGGTATCAATGTCATGTCAATCTTGCTCTAATGGTTCTCAGAATGTCTGGTTATTCCTCTTTCCCCAGTGTACAATCACCCAAATAAATCAGGTCTCTTAGAGAAGGACTTGGGGAATCATCACAATGGTCGTAATATTGTAGGTTCCCTCCTTCTAGGGACCACCTCTTCAGTCAATGGGTTTCTGATTTTAAAATTGGCCCAGGTCTGAAACTGAAAAAAGGACCTTGAATTTTTACATGGGTGGCTGTCCTCCATCTATCATACCTTGATTCTGCCTTATTTTTAATTATAGCTGTTAAGCAGCACCCTTTTGGATCCATGTCTATTTTTCCTCTAGAGACGCCACGCTCTACTAACTGTTTCCCTGAGGGTCAAGCTCATTTGGCTGTCTGTCCAATTTTGCTGGTTTTTACAGTAATTGTGGCCTCCTGGCTTCTGGGGGTTACCTGCTGCCACCTGGCCTCTATTACTCAGGGCCCTTCATCTCCATGGAGGTTAATGAGCTCAGCTCTGTGACCGTCTCTCCTACCTGTCCTGACCTGCAGAGGAGAGCAACCACTGAACTTTTTCATTCACTCGCGATGCCCTTGGCAAGTGATGTTGTCCTCTGGGCCCTCTCAGGGAACGTAATCCTCTAGTGGATTGTCTTCTGGCCTTATATATCCATTCTAGGTTGCCCATTTCCTCTTTGTGACTTCTGCTACCATTTTCCTGAGTAACTTAGGCATTTTCCACTTTGCTTGGTGTTGGCCGTTATTTTTTCCAGGCTTCTAAGAGCCACCCCAGCAAGCAGCTCAGTTTTTTCCATCCCCTGGGGTTCTCAATAGGATATTAAATCTCGTGTTCTGTGAAAGTGCCCCCAAATCAATACATTCTTGCTTCTCCAGCCTCACATTCCAGCCCCTTTGATCAAAAACCCCTAAATTACAATCCCAGACATGCCCCCCTGGCTCCTGCCAGTACCTGCTGTCTATTTTTT
The DNA here is from genome assembly GCF_021613505.1 of Equus quagga. Lineage (NCBI taxonomy): Eukaryota > Metazoa > Chordata > Mammalia > Perissodactyla > Equidae > Equus > Equus quagga. Next base: position 62,531,937 of record NC_060269.1, read on the forward strand.
ACAATTCCTTAGGTGTAGTCTCTTTTCTCCCTCATCTGGTCAAGCACATCTCCAGCAAGATTTAAATCTATGCTGAGATTTAACTAGTAGCAGTCTGGCAGCCAGGAGAGGAGGTGAGAGCAGCTCCTTAGGGGAGCACCTGGTGCCTTGTAGGGGAGAGGTTTCTGCAGCATATTCTAGCACAATGAAAGTGCTGGATCATGCTAGGGGAGGATGGGCTAACTCTGCAAGCCCAGGTGATCCAGGGGAGTTATAGCGTTAACATCCTCAATATTTATCCAGATGTCCCTGTCCCATGTTACAGGGTCCCAGATTGTCTTAGTCTACTTGGACTGCCATAAAAAAATACCAGACTGCATGGCTCAAACAACAGAAATTTATTTTCTCACAGCTCTAGAGGCTGCGAAGTCCAAGATCAAAGTGCCAGCCAATTTGGTTTCTGGTAAGAGCTCTCTTCCTGGCTTGCAGATGGCTGCCTTCTTGCTATGTTCTCACATGGCAGAGCGAGGGAGAGGGTGATCTCTTCCTCTTCTTATAAGTTCACAGTCCTATCAGATTAGGGTCCCACCCTTACGATCTCATTTAACCTTTAATCGCCTCCTAAAGCTTATCTCCAAACACGGTCACAGTGGGGATTGAGGCTTCAACATACGAATTTGGGGGGAACACAATACAGTCCATAGCACAGCTTTTCCCATGGCTCTATCCTTTGCATAATAGACTTGTCTTAGCTGAACATTCAAACATCTCTGGAGTTCTGTGACTCACAATGAGGTCATCAGCCTGCTACTCAAGTGTCTCTGCCTTTCCACTGTGAGTGGTAAGGGCTTCTTTGTGAATTACTACCAAGGCATTCTGGCTCTTGCACTTAGCCATTATCTACTTGTTAATAGCCCTCAGTGTCTCATTATCCTTTTGCAGGGCATGAGTGCAACTTTGCAGTAACCAGTCAACTCCATTGCTTTGGTAAGCATTGTTCCCCCTATATTTTTCAAATTCCTCCATCATCACACCTGCCACAGCATTCCCTTCCACCATGACATTTCCCAGGTCACTGCCAGTGAAATCATTAGCAATTGAGCACCACATTGTGCCAGAGACTATCCATGCCCCACCTCCAAACCAAGATGGTTTCCTCTTTCATATGCTGAGTGGTGGGTGATCCACTCGCACATCCCCATCTTGCCTCCTGTTTTCTCAGACCACTCTCAATACCACTTGTGTTAGTACAGGTCCCTTGAGAAGCAAACACCAAGAAGAGATTAAGCGTGCAAGGATTTTATTAGGAGAAATGCCTATGGGAGAGCAAATGGAGAGGCAGTCCAAAAGACTGGAGAGCCATTTAAGACCATGAGCCAAGTCTGACCCCCGAAGTGAAAGTGAGAGGGAGGGAGGCAGGGAGGTTGGATGGAAGCATCCTAGACTGTCATGAAGTCTAACAAAGTTTGGCAAGGCCCTCATGGAGTGCTAGAGCCAAAGTCAACTGTCAGAGAAGCCCTAGTATCCTTGCACACACAGTTATTGGCCAGTAGCTCCCAGTGGGGAGCATGGACTCAATACAAATCCTGCTATGGATTTCAGAACGAAGCAGTGGGGGCCCTTGGTCGATTACAATCCATGTAGTTAGAGGTCTACAAGGTGCAGTCACCACTCTACAGTGCTCCAGGCCTTCTCTGTCTCTAGCTGGGCAGAAGGAAAAAAATGTTACATTCAACAAAAAAATAAGCACAGAATGTTTTTTAATCCTTGAGTATTGATATAAATATCCACCTTTGCCAAAAGATCATGGAAATAAACTTCCTTATCACTGCGTTGTCTCTGCCATATTGGCGCATATTCATTATTTTCTCCTACAGGTCAAATATAATACTGCCTTTGATGGCAGTCAATGAGGCTAAGGATGCTGAAGGCCATCTTTACATTTTGTTCCACATCTCTTCGATAATTGTCTTCTGGGAAGCTCACCGCCAAGAAGTATTCATAATGATTTGCCATTGCTGTGGTATCATTTTTATAAGGTTCATGATGCTGGGCTAATCTCTATGCCTGAAAGTTAATGGTCAATGAAGGTGCATGCCCACGCCACCTCTGGATGGAAGGGAGCGAGCAGATGGGATTCTGTTCCTTTACACAGAAGGGAGAAACTCAAGTCCATGGTGTCAGAGCAGCCACTGTGCTGGGATGAGCTATTGCAGGTCTTGGTGCCTCCAACTGCCAAAGGTGTGCCACAGGTCCAGTTACAAGTCAGTCTTGTGCCAATGGCATCTTTCATCTGCATTCAGGTTTGTTTCTTTTGTTTTATATCCCATCCCAGATCCTCCTGACACTAGTCAAATTCAATTTCCAGTCATCAAAGGCAGAGCCTTAGAAGCTTCTTCTGGCCTAAACTCATATAAAATAAGAGTAGCAAAACCTCTAGATTGTCAATTCAGCATTTATTGAGCTCCTGGTGCATACCAAGCATACTGTTAAGTCCTGGGAATCAGAGACAATAAGAGACGGGCCCTACTTTCTGAAAGTTCCTGATCAGCTCTTTCACGCTCCTCACACTCTTGACTGCATTTGGAGTGCCAGGGTCTAAATTATTCACAGAGGATAAAATGGTCTATTTTGGGGTAATTCCTATCACACTTCATGGTGACTGCTTCCATTTTTAAAATAGCCTCAAGTGTGACTATTAATCAAGATACCATTAAAAATAATATCTGTCAGGATGACATTCATTTCTATTCCATAAATAATGTCACCAGCTTTGAATTCCTGAACAGCGGGACATTTACAAAGTTACAGAAGAACTCTAGGTAATGAGCTTCAGGAGGACAGGGCGTGTCTTTTGCTTTTCTAACACAGAACCCCTGGGACAGTGCCTGACAAGTAATAGGAGCTCAGCAAACAACTGTTGAATTAATTTTAAAATTCCTACATCTTGCAATGTGACCCTGTTGTGAAATTATGTGGTGCTCCTTTGTGATGTCAAGCGCCAAGATTAGAAAAGCTTCCAAAAAGTCTTAATGTGTCTTAGAGACCCATCATTGCTTTCTAAAAGTATATTCATGTCTTTATCCTCTTACATCTCTTAGATGAATGCATTTCATACGTTCATTACTCAAAGTGTGAAAGGTACATAGTTCCATTGGTTTTAAATCTACTTCTATTAAAGGTCAAGAGCTGGCCCCTTTTGAATTGGATAAAAATCAATGTCAATGTTGCTTTGTCCATTTCTACTTCTCTCTAGCACTAACTTTCTAGGCTTATTTAATTTTTTTAAATTAGACTTTGAGATAATTATGGGTTCACATGCAGTGGTAAGAAATAGTACAGAGAGATCCCATGTACCCTTCACCTTGTCTTCTGCCACTGGTAGCATTTTCCGTAACTACAGTACAATATTACAACTGGGAAACTGGCATTGATACAATCCATTGACCTTATTACAACAGCTTTACATACACTCCAGTGCGTGTGTGTGTTTAGTTCTATGCAGTTTCATCACGTGTATCGATTCATGTACTCACTACCACAGTCAAGCTTCAGAACAGTTCCATTGCCACAAAGACCCCTCATGCTACTCTTCTATAGCCACAGTTCCCTCCCTTCCCCACCCCTACCCCCTGGCAACCACTCATCTGTTCTCCATCTCTACAATTTTGTTTATAGAATGTTATATAAATCAAGCCAAACAGTATGTAAACTGTTGAAACGTGAGATCCACCCAAGTAGCTGCACGTATCAATAGTCTGCTTCCTTTTATTGCTGAATAGAATGCTGTAGTATGGATGTGGCACACTTTAACCATTCACCTGCTGAAGGACATTTAGGCAGTTTCCAATTTGGAAATCTATTTGACTTTATAAAAGTAAAAAATTAGGCATATAATCCATCAGTTTTACCATATTCAAAAGCCCAAATACTTTGTTTCCTTTCTCATCCCCATCCTGGCCTGTTCTCTTTTTTTTTTTTTTTAAATGCCTGTGAGAGGAGGCACTAGCTTTCTTATTTTGTTTAGATTGGCACCTGAGCTAACAACTGTTGCCAATCTTTTTTTTTTCTGCTTCTTCTCCCCAAAGCCCCTCAGTACATAGTTGTATATTCTAGTTGTGGTCCTTCTGGTTGTGCTGTGTGGGACATGGCCTCAGCATGGCTTGTCGAGCGGTGCCACGTCCACATCCAGGATCCAAACCAGCAAGGCCCTGGGCTGCGGAAGCAGAGTGCACAAACTTAAACACTCAGCCACGGGGCCAGCCCCCTTTTAACCATTTAAAGTGACTTTCTTGAGTCCTAGCATATTTTCCTGAGGTTTATCAACAAAATTCCACATAGAAGTCAGACACAAAAACACGATACTTTCATATGATAGTACGGCAGTGTTTTCCCTTATGTTTTTAATACGTTTCTTTATTGGGCCCAACACAGTGAACTCTTTTGGCTACTTGAAGCTGATGGGCTTGGAGAGCAGTCTAGTATTATGTGTAGACATGTGTTTAGCCCAAGAAGCTATAAGTATAGTTTGGATTATTATTTTTTCTCAACATTCCATCTTTCACTTACCCGTGCTAAAACTCATCTGCTACTTTTCTAAAGCTCAGAGTCTGGAAAGAGCTTCTTCCGTCTTATAACTAAGTTTGTGTTCTCACTGCCTGATAAGTCCTCTGCGGTCTGAAAATATGGAGACTGCGCCATGCGAGCCCTCTCCCTACTCTTGTATATAGGTCCAGGGCTGCAGGCCAGCTTTTCTCGATTTCTTGTCACTGTGTCTCTTGCTAATGAGAATCTTATCTCTGCTTTCTGTTCATCAGAAGGAAGGGATTCATTTGACTTTCCAAGACCCTGAACCAGCTTTCTGAGCTCTAGGAAACCAGCACCATTCCTGTCACAGCCTGAAGAAGAAAGAGACCAATAAGCTACACCAGTGGTTCCCACATCTGTCTGCACATCTTACCCAGATCTCACCTGCAGTGCATTAAATCCAAGGAAGACCCAGAGCATGAGCGTTTTCTAAAAGTTTATAGTAAACCCACACATTGGAATACTATACAACCATTAAAAAAGACTGAGGAAGTTGTTTACGGACCAATAAGGAAAAATCTCCAAGACAGAGTGTTGTATGAATGAAACTGGTATAAATCAGCATGCGACCATTTGTGTAGGGGATGATAATATGTATGTGTCTTATCTCATGCATGCATAAAATATCTCTGGAAGGATGGATAAGACTCGAGGGTCAGTGGTTGCCTCTGAGGGAGTTCTGGGTGGCTGGAGGATTGGGATCCTCCAGAGAGGAGAGGGCAACTTTTCACTGTGTACCTTTTAAAATCTGTTGAATATTAAACAGATAAATAGATTGCCTATGTCAAAAATCAAATTAAAATTAACAAAATTAAAATAAAAGGGAAGTGATGCCGTTGCACAGCCAGGATTGAGAACCACTGTGAAACATGGTCGTGAGCTGATGGTGAAAACCACACGTCCAATGACAAGTTTCCTGGACTATTTATTTATTTATTTGTTTACTTTGGAAAAGGTTGAAATTCCCTTTTGGGCGCCACATACACTTACCTTTTTAAAAATTGAGGTATAATATAAATAGAGAAAAGTGCACAGTAAGTATACATCTTAGTGAATTTACACATGCGTACGCCTGCGTCTGGATCCAAGTGCAGACCATTTCCAGCGCTCCGGAAGGCTCTGCCTGGCTCCTCTCAATCAGTAACCGCCCTCCGCAGGTAACCACTATTCTGACTCCTATTGCTCCTTCTTGAACATCCTACAAACAGAATGCAGTATGTGTTCTTTTGTATCTGGCTTCTTTTATTCAACCTTATGCCTATGAGATTAATCCATGTTGTCACATATGGCAGTGGTTTGGGGGCTTTTTATTGTCTTGTTTGTTGGAGGGAGGGGAGGGTGCTAAGTAGTCTCACATTGTATGAATATACCACAATTTACTTATCCATTCTTCTGTTGACAGAAATTTTGGTTATTTGCAGTTTGGGCTGTTATAATAAAGGTATATGGATATTTTTTCAGCTGTCTCAGACATAGGCACTCATTTCTCTTGGGTACTCTTGCATCTTCTTAACAGCAGTCTTCAATTGTGTGATTAATTGTTCAATGTTTATTTTCTCTGAAGGACTATAAGTTCTATGAAGGTTGTGCAAGATCTTTGACTGTTCACTGGGACATCCCCTGGCTAAAAAGGCAAATTCCCTATTGCCTTTCACCCTTGCTGTATTCTAGCCTGGAATAAGAACCTAGCATCTGGGGCCTGCCCCAGTGGCCTAGTGGTTAAATTCGGCACACACCACTTCAGTGGCCTGGGTTTGGTTCCCAGGCACGGACCTACACCACTCATCTGTTAGTGGCCATGCTGTGGTGGCAGCTCATATAAAAAGGGAAAAAAGAGATGTTAGCTCAGGGAAAAACAGATGTTAGCTCAGGGAAAATCTTCCTCAGCAAAAGAAAGAAAAAAAGAACCTGATGTCTGGAGATATGGCAGCCATCTTCTGATAATGAGAACAAAAGCAAAAGAAAGGCAGGGCAGGCAGCTATGAGGTATCTAGATCTTTGATAATATTGTAGAACCATGGAGTTAATCTTGGACTGCCTACCTTCAGACTGGTCTGCAGAAAGAGAAAGAAATAGACATAGCTGCAGAGAGTAGAGCAGACATGAGGGATGAAGAAGATCTAATTTTGAGTCGAAGTTTGAGTCTCAAGTCCCAGTTCATTCCTGAGACCTGGCAGCATCCTGCCCTCACGTCTCGCAATGCACATGGCGTCTTCTAGTAAATCCTTCTCTCTTTGCTTGAGCAAGCACCAGTGGATTTCTGTAGCTTCAACCAAAGTTCTCTCCTAAATCAGTACTTCAGGTCTGTATTATCACTAATCTTTATAATTTTGTCACTAACTCATCAAGAAAAGGTTAAAAATATGCTTGATAATCTCTAATTTGTAACAAGTAGGAGAGCTATCACAGTGTGGTAGCAATAACATGGGCTTAGGAGTGGGACAAAATTGGATTCAAATCCCCATTCTGGCACTCACCCAACGTGTGATTTTAGCCAAGTTACATAAGTTCTCTGAGCTTATGTTTTTCTTACTGACTAAATGGTGATAATACCTATTTGCAGGGATGTTAAGGGCTGAATGCAACAATGCATGCAAAGAGCTGGCAGATAATTAGTATTGAATAATGATAGGAATTTTTTGGAAAAAGGTGGAGGAGTAAGTGTTATATAGTAGAAAGATTTACCTTGAAAGTGATTTCTCTATTAACGAGATTCTCTCTTTTTTTGAGAGACAGAGAATTACCTTATTTCCTAACAATGCCAGATGGTAGACCACCAATGCACACTGCTCCGGACTTGGAGTATTGCAAACATTATTTTTGAGCGTCAATAAGCCATCAGAAAAATTATATGCTAGCTAAATGATACCTTCAAAGTAAGATTTCTAAAATTTGCAGGCACTGTGTAAAGAGATTGGCAGCCCAGGGCTGCTCCCAGCTTCACTTGCCAGAGCCTGGGGACAAATCGGGTGTCTCGAAACACCAGATGACTTTACAGACCGCACGCCTCCTGTATTCCTCTAAGTCCCAGAGGCTTTGTGCAATCTCTGGACTAGAAAACCACATCCACAGGTCTGCTCTTCATCATGGACAATCACAGCTTTAAATACAAGACAGCACTTTACAATCAAACAAATCCAGATGGACAGCTCTCCCAAAGCCAAATCTATACCCAGGACACAGATTTCTAGAGGAAAATGCAGCCAAGGCAGACACAAAAACAACCCAGGGAACAAAAAGTCCCAGTCACTATAAAGTCATCAATCATTCTGCTGCTCAGAATTGAACACCACATGCGCGCTGTGACTGCAGGCATTGGGGTGGGGGAGGGCCACGAGCCAGACGCCAAAGCCCAGGAAATGTGCAGGGTGAGTGGAGGTCAGCAGAAGACAGCGGCGACAGTGGGGAGGGCATATGCTCCCCTAACAACACAGTCCACTTTATCTCCCTTCCTTGTTAAAGTGGGAGGGCCCGGCCTCACACACATCCACGGCCCTACTATGTGCATGGCCGGTAGTGAGGGCCGCCATTCCCTGTGTCAGATACGACATGACAAGGAGATGAACTGTCTAGGATATTTGATCTTCCAGAAGACACTGCAGCTCCAGCTCCTCCTTTCAGCATTGCACGCCAGGACCCCAACTTAGTCAGTTTGCTCAAAAGTGGCCAGGCCCCAAGAGACTGCCTTGTTCTGACAAACTTTTAAGAGACTTGTTGGTATGCAGGTGGTTATTGACTGACTCTTTTATTAGGAGGATGCACTTCCTTTAGGCTGCCCTCTTTTGGTAACACCTCTTACTCCAAACCTCCTTGTAGTCCACCAACGTAGCTTCACTCTATGTCCACATCTTCAAAACCCTTCTCTTTGAGGCTAAACTATCTGATAAACTGTTAATGATGATGGTGGGTGGTCAAGAGTAGGTGATTTCTTTTCTAAATACAATAATAATAGTTACCATTTATTGAGTAATTATTATGTGCCAGGCATTTTGGTAAGCGTTTTACATACATGATCTAATATAATTCTCAACCCTATGCAATGGACATTATTATTATTATCTTGATTTTTATAGATGAAGAAATGGAAGCTCAGAGTAATTAAGTAACTTAATTGTCCCAGGTTGGGCTCCTCAGGAAGCAGACCCCGGAGTTATTGTGCAGTCTGTTTATTAGGGAGTGCCCTTGAGATCAACACCCGTAGAATGGAGGGGACGGGCACAGGAGTGGGCAGAAAGAGAAGTTCAGCTGTGATGCAATCCACCAAAGGCCTCAGCCAACTTACGGAAAGTTCTGGAGCTAGAATGGCCCTTCAGAATTGTCTCAAATTGGGCCAGGATGGCCAGATCTTTATCCTCCCTCTCAGTCAGTCATTGGATGTGGGATCCCTCAGAATGGTGGACTTTGGGCAAGGTGGCTCTACAGCTGAGGCAGACCCCAAAGGGGCTGACAGCTGGTGACAGTTTGCTGACCACACTTTCAGCAGCTGAGGCAACAAGTCTTTCACTAACACAGGAAATGAGTGGCATATCACCATATCCAGAATGTTAAGAAGGTCCCACAACTAGTGAGTGGGAGGGGCAACCTTGGAACAGAAGCCTCTCTGAGCCTAGATCCTTCCAGTTAACCACCTTTCAACAGCACCTCCCACAACCCTTTAAACTGAATGTTGAATGTTCAGCTCTCAAAAGTTGGTTTTCTTGTGTAATGTGCTTTGCCTGAAAATTGGTATCCTCCTCCAAGATGGTGGGCCGCTTGGGTACATTTATGATTCTTGCCCAAGGGAGGATGACCCTGTGCCCTTCCACGGACGAACAGTGGCCTCAGCAGTGTTGACATCCTGAGCCCTTAGCCTGGAGAAACATCAGCAAATACCTCTGTCCCCTTTATAACATGCTCAGTGGTCACTTCAGCCTCGAGACCAAACACATCTGCCCACAGAGTGAAACCAAATATTTCAGCAGCCTAACGTCATCCTACTACCCTGGAACAATTTCCATCCATTTCCTTCTTTTAAAATTAACTTTTGAGATCTTATTTAATTTGCTCTTTCCCATCAGAGTTGTTGGAATAAACAAGAGTGAGTCAAATAATGTAAAAGTCACAGATCAATTTTGTAAAAGTGACACCTTATCTCTACAGGAATTTCAAACCATATATTTTTTAAATTACTCAAAATGACATCCAGGGGTAACCACTGTTAACATTTTGAGTATATCCCTCCAGAAAGTCCTGTGCCTGTATACAGACTGAAATATATGTATTCAATTTTACATACATGGGAGTAAGTCATACATGCTGTTCTGTAATCTGCTTTTTCCCTCACCAGTGTGATAGGGGCATCTTTCCATGACTACCGATTTTCACACTGGAGCATGTGAGTAGTTGAAGACGACCCTGGAGATATATGGACAGAGTTGGGGGGAAGGGCATGGCTGTGATAAAGGTTTAAGGTCCTATGTTAAGAATAAGGAGAAGACACTGAAGGAGTGCAAAATTCAATTTGTTTTTTAAATGGCTTATTCTGACTGTTGATTGTGAGATGAGCATTTGTTGTCATTATTCAGTCAAAAATCTACATGTAGATGATGTTTCCATGGTGTTCAACCTCAGATTTGAGGGAGGCGAATGTCAGCAGTTTCTACTCAATCCATGTCTATACGTAGGCTTCTTTGGTTAAAATTTATTAATTATCAGAGAAAGAGCCATCAAATATAATGGATTTCCCAACTTTATAAATTTATCTGTTCGCTTTCCAGAAACAATAAATGTTCATAGTAGAAATATAGAGAATTTTTAAAAAGAAAGAAAACAGACTTTTAATTCTACCATCCAGAGATAGCCACTAATCATTACCATGCTGATGTATATCCTGCCAGTCTTTCTTCTAAGAGTATTTTTTTTCTTTTACAAACAGAAGCAATCATATTGTCCAAACTGTTTTATACTTTAACATATCATGGACATCTTTCTAGATCACTAAATATTCTCCTATGACCTCCTTTTCAATGGGCATCTAGTATTCATTGTGCGGTACTATCGTTTGTTAAACTAGTCCCTAGTTGGAGGCAATTTAGGTTGTTTTAAATTATTTGCTAATATAAACCACATTGCGACGAACAACCTTGTAGGTAAATGCCACTGTGATAAACATCCTTACACGTAAACACTTGCATGTATTGCCTATTTAAGATTTCATAGACCCTATCTATTCTTAAAACCCCACCCTACATCACACCAAACGTCATAAAATGTACCTCCAGCTGACATTAAATATCATTGTTTTGTCATAAAAAATTTAAACGATTTTTATAAGTTGCATTTGAAATTATTTAACTCTAAGCAACACGTTAAATTTGGCTATGACTTCTCAGCAATCATTTAGCACATACCAGAATTCTTGTGAAGTGAGAAAATCGAACTTACAGATAATTTTTGAATAAAATGAAATTTATGAACAATAAATTTAATAATTCATTAAATTGATAAAAATTATATTTTGTGACTATTTCATTCAATATCTGTTAATTACGTTTTTTCCTAGGTCTCAAACATTTTGGGGAGGCTTCTTAAAAGCTCATAGGCCTCAGGCAGTGTGACTGTAGATCCTAATAGATAAAGTGACATTGCAGATTTTGCTAAATGGGGCCAATAATATAGAAAGATTCTTAAATAAAGCTTGGCCACTAACCCTCTTGATAAATTGTAAACTGACTTTTCCACCCCTCCTCTGCTCGGCTGCCCCTCTCTGCATGTGAGTATAACGTTGACTACCTGCAGGTCAATGGATGTCCCCAGGAGAAACAAGAGAAAGAAGCGCATATTGCTTCTCAGGAGTTGGTTTCAAACAATGGCCTGCTTTCTATTTTTTGGTGGAAAGGTCACATGGGTCAGCCCAAGCATTGGCACATGGACTTGCTCTTGCTGAATGGACATCTGCTGAGATGAAAATGCTAATGCAAATAGCAGGGACACATGTCAACAGGGCTCTGAAGATGTGACATAGTGGTGGAGGCACAGGTCACCGGAAAAGCCCTGTGTCCGGGCCCCGTGTCCTCAGCTCCACCCAGTGTTGCCCTTGTCCATTCAGGGAAGCTCACATTTCCTCTCATGTTCTTGTGAGGCCAAGGAATCTTCATTCTAAAGGCATCTTCGGCACGAAAGATGAGAGGAAAGAAATCCATCCCGTTCCAGCCATCTGGGTTGAGGCAGGCTTCAGCACGGCCCCCAGATATGTTGCAGCAGGATTTCTCAAACTGTCTCCAAATGTCAAGTGGAGAAATGATTTACAGCTCATCAATAGATGCTTTTCTCTTTGAAGAGACATTTGAGGAAGAGGAAAAGGTCACTGCCTACCCCTATCCTTCCCTTCTCACTCATTTTTTTGGATAAACTTTGTTTTTTAGAGCAGTTTTAGGTTCACAGCAAAATTAAGCAGAAGGTACAGAGATTTCCCATTGACTGCCTGCCCCACACACACATAGCCACCCATTATCAACATCCTCCATCAGAGACTCATTCACTTTTTGTTTTCGATCCCCTCCACTTCTTCTTTTGGATATTTTTTTTAAGCCTCAAAATTCCTTCCTCTTCCGGAAATGCCTGTCCTTTTATTTCACACTTAATGTTCCCTCGGCTTTAGCCTGGCCATCACTGGCATGGAATCTCCAGGGCCTCTTCCTTAGGTCTTCACCCCAGGTACGTTTTCTCTACCAAAAATTTCTCTTGTTATTCTGTGAGTTTATTAACGATGCATGTTCTTCTTACGGCATTTTATTTTGTTTTACTATTATAAGAGTAATAACATGAACCCAGCATATCTTGGTATTTAGCTATGAACCAAATCTCCCATCCACCCAATCCACCACCACTAACTACCACCATCAATCATTCATTCAACAGTATTTACCAGATCCCCACTATATCTTAGGAACCATGCCAGGAATTGCATAAGATAAGAAAGAATGGGTTTAAAAACAAAACAAAAACAAACTCATAGAAGCAGACAATATATTGGTGGTTACCAGAGGGGAAGGGAGGTGGCAGGAGAGTAAAATGGGTAAAAGAGATCAATTACATGGTGACAGATGCAAACTAGACTTTAGATGGTAAGCACACTGTAGTATATACATTGAATTATAATGTTGTATACCTGAAATCTATACAATGCTATAAACCAATGTTACCTCAATAAATAAAAAAATAAATAAATAAGAAGGAATAGGTTTAAATTGAAATAGATGGTATTTTTGTTAAATAGAATAGATGTAATCACAACTTAGGGTTTACCCAATGCTTTCACAGGCTTCATGCAGTGTACTTCTTATGACAACCATGTAAAGTGGCCACAGGCATTATCCACATTTGAGCTGATGCTCAGCGATCTACCCAGGACGGCACCTCCACATCCACTCTCCACTCTTCCCACCCATCGATGTCACAGAAAGCTGATCTTCATGTGACCAACGGCGTCCTGTGCCCTCTGACTTTGGTTGATTTTGGCCAGTAGGGAGCTTGGTAAGGGATTCGAAGGAGGAAAGAGATTGAGGTCAGGATATTTATTCCCCATGTTCCCTCCTTAAGAAGTCACCTCATGTGGAGAGGAGGGAACCCTCATGCACTGCTGGTGGGAATGCAAACTGGTGCAGCCACTGTGGAAAACAGTATGGAGATGCCTCAAAAAACTAAAAGTAGTACTACCATGTGACCCAGCTCTCTCACTACTGGCTATCTACCCAGATAATTTGAAATCAACAATCCAAGGTAACATATGCGTCTCTCTGTTCATCGCAGCACTATTCACAATAGCCAAGACATGAAAGCAACCCACATACCCATCGACTGATGATTGGATAAAGAAGATGTATATATATATAGATATACAATGGAATACTACTCAGCCAGAAAAAAAGACAAGTTCATTCCATTTACAATTACATGGAAGGACCTAGAGGGAATTAAGCTAAGCAAAATAAGCCAGACTGAGAAAGACAAACACTAGATGATTTCACTCATATGTGGAGTATAAACAAATACACAGACAAAGAAAACATGCAGTGGTTACCAGGGAAAGAGGGGTGGGAGCTGGGCACAGGGAATGAAGGGGAGCACTTATGTGGTAACAGTCAAGAAATAATGTACCACTGAAATCTCACATTGGTATAAACTATTATGAACTCAGTAAAAAAAAAAAAAAGTCACCTCAGGTGGCTATGAATCTGGACCAAAGATCATTGCTCTTTTCAAGATAGCCTGTTCTGCATAACTCTCCTTCCCAGTTCTGGTAACTTCTTCCCCTCAAGCTTAGAAGTGGTAAGAGTTCCCCTGTTGCTCACCCATGTTCCTGCAATATTCTTTGTAGTTTTCCTACCCCTGTCCACACTTTTTAAACGAGTTCCTTTATAAATAAAGCCTTCTCAAATTGTCTTAATTTGAGAGACAATGGAAGAGTATGCAAATGTGGCAAATGTTAGCAGGTGAGGGGGTTATAGGTATTTCTTGAACTATTCTTCCATTTTTCTGAGTTATCTTGAGTGGTGTCATTTCTTTATGTGGATACCTGATCGATACAGTAGCCAAGCCAGAGTTCAAATCAAGACCGTGTAACCACAGACAGAGGGTGACGAAGAGTCCCGGTCTTCCTGGGACTGTCCCGGTGTTGTCCCTGAAAGTCCTGCATCCTGGGACATCCCTCAGTCCCAAGCACACTTTTCCACAACCCCACATTTCTCCACGAAAGAACCAGACTGATTGTGGAGCAGGAAAAGCCCAGCAAAACCCTGACCATCTCCCTGGTTACTAGCCTGGAACAGGAATATAGTGAGAATGATTATTTATAAAATACTTATGCTGTTGTGTATTAATTATAATCAATTCAACACTGAAGAAGATTTGTTGAACTATTAGAGCTTTATGATTTTAAATTTAACATTTCACATTCTATATCCATTTTTGTAGTAGCGAACTATGTTAAGATGATCGATGAAGAATCTGCAAACATAAAAAAAATCTGTCACATTAGGATAAAATTCCGTGCAGGAAGTATAATGAAATTATGAGTTCCAAAGAGAAACAGAATTATGTAACCTTCTCACTATCAAAGAGATGTTTGTTAATTTAGTTTTTAAATGCATAGTGATAGGTGTTGAATCACCATAACATTTATATTCCAAAAGATACATTAAGATGTTATATAACAGTTTAATTTAAAATGTCAATATTTACAATATGTTGGATTTCATAGCGCTTGCAGGTAACTAAACTTATAACAAAATGTTTTTAATGTCAACCTAAAAATATGCCAGAGAGCACATAGTTTTTAAAAAATGTTTAAGAACTACCCAAGCAAGAACACTGGTATAGCCTGGTGAAAATGTGACCATCATAATAGTACCTTTTTTTTATTAAGGTAACATTGTATAAATTTCAGGTGTACATCATTATATTTCAACTTCTGTATAGATTACATCATGTTCCCCACCTAAAGTCTAGCTGCCATTCGTCACTGTACACATGCCCCTTTACCCCTTTCTCCCTCCCTTTACCCCTTCCCATCTGATAACCACCAATCTGTCCTCCGCAGCTATATGTTTATTTATCTTCCACATATGAGTGAAATCGTACAGTATTTGTCTTTCTCCATCTGACCTATTTCACTTAGCATATTACCCTCAAGATCCATCCATGTTGTCGCAAATGGCAAGATTTCATCTTTTTTAATGGCTGAGTAGTATTCCTTTGTGTATATATATATATATACACCACATCTTCTTTATCCGTTTATCTGTTGATGAGCACTTAGGTGGTTTCCCAGTCTTGGCTATTGTGAATAATACTGTAATAAAGGGGTTCATATATCTTTTCTAATTAGTGTTTTTGTGTTCTTTGGATAAATACTCAGAAGCAGAATAGCTGGATCATATGGTAGTTCTGCTTTTAACTTTTTGAGGAATCTCCATACTGTTTTCCATAGCGGATGCACCAATTCACATTCCCACTAGCAGTGTATGAGGGTTCCCTTTTCTCTACATCCTCTCCAACACTTGTTATTTCTTGTCTTTTTAATAGTAGCCATTCTGACGGGTGCAGGGTGATATCTCATTGTAGTTTCCATTTGCATTTCCTTAATAGTTAGTGATGTTGAAGATCTTTTCATGTACCTATTGGCCATCTGTATATCTTCTTTGGAAAAATGTCTATTCAGATACTCTGCCCATTTTTTAATTGGATTGTTTGTTTTTTTGTTGTTGAGTTGTATGAGTTGTTTATATATTTTGGATGTTAACCCCTCATTGAATATATGGTTTGCAAATATCTTCTCCCAATTGGTAGTTTGTCTTTTCACTTTGTTGATGTTTTCTTTTGCCATGAAGAAGCTTTTTAGTTTGATATAATCCCATTTGTTTATTTTTCCTTTCTTTTCCTTGCCTGAGGAGACATATTCAAAAAGATACTGCTAAGACTATTATCAGAGAGCATACTGCCTATGTTTTCTTCTAGGGGTTTTATGATTTCAGGTATTACATTCAAGTCTTTAATCCATTTTGAGTTAATTTTTGTATATGAAGTAAGATAGTGGTCTACTTTCATTCTTTTTCATGTGGCTGTCCAGTTTTCCCAACACCATTTATTGAAGAGATTTTCTTTTCTCCATGGCATGGTCTTGGCTCCTTTGTTGAAAATTAGCTGTCCATACATGTGTGGATTTATTGCCGGGCTCTTAATTCTGTTCCATTGTTCTGTGTGTCTGTTTTTCTGCCAGTATCACGCTGTTGTGATTGCTATAGCTTTGTAGTGTATTTTGAAATCAGAAAGTGTCATATCTCTGACTTTGTTCTTTTTTCTCAGGATTGCTTTGTCTACTCAGGGTCTTCTGTTGTTCCATATAAATTTGAGGATTCCTTGCTCTATTTCTGTGAAAAATGTGGTTGTGATTTTGATAGGAATTGCATTGCATCTGTAGATTGCTGTAGGTAATATGGACATTTTAGCTATGTTATTTCTTCCAATTCATCTTTTCATTTCTTTGTATCTTTGATTTCTTTCAACAATGTCTTACAGTTTTCAGTGTACAGGTCTTCCACCTCCTTGGTTACATTTATTTCTAGGTATTTTATTCTTTTTGTTGCAACTGTAAATGGGGTTTTATTCTTGATTTTTCTTTCTGCTAGTTTGTTGTTAGTGTATAGAAGTGCAAGTGATTCTTTTTCTGCTTTTTCTCCCCAAATCCCCCCAGTACATAGTGGTATATTTTTTTTATTTGTGGGTCCTTCTAGTTGTGGCATGTGGGATGCTGCCTCAGTGTGGCCTGACGAGTGGGGTATATTTTTTTATTTGTGGGTCCTTCTAGTTGTGGCATGTGGGATGCTGCCTCAGTGTGGCCTGACGAGTGGTGTCATGTCCACGTCCAGGACATGAACCAGTGAAACCCTGGGCCGCCAAAGCGGACTGCACGAACTTAACCACTAGGCCACAGGGCCAGCACTGCAAGTGATTTTTGAACATCGATTTAGTAGCCTACAACTTTACTGTATTCATTTATTATTTCTAATAGTTTTTTGGTGGGTTCTTTAGGGTTTTATATAAATAAACTCATGTCGTCCATAAATAGTGGCAGTTTTACTTCTTCCTTTCCAATTTGGATAACTTTTATTTTTTTTCTTGTCTCATTGCTGTGGCTAAGAATTCCAATACTATGTCTAATGAAAGTGATGAGAGTGGATATCCTTGTTTTATTCCTGTTTTTAGAGGAATAGCTTTCAGTTTTTCGCCATAAAGTATGATGTTAGCTGTGGGTTTGTCATTTATGGGCTTTATTATGTTGAGGTATTTTCCCTCTATACCCATTTTATTCAGTTTTTTCATAAATGGATGCTGAATCTTGTCAAATGCTTTTTCAGCATCTGTTGAGATGATCATGTGATTTTTACTCCTCATTTTGTTAATGTGGTGTAGCATGTTGATTGGTTTGTGAATGTTGAACCATCCTTGCATCCCTGGAAAAAATCCCACTTGATCATGGTGGATGATCCTTTTTTTTTTTTTAAAGATTGGCACCTGAGCTAACAACTATTGCCAATCTTCTTTTTTTTTCTGATTTTTCTCCAAAAGTCCCTCCAGTATATAGCTGTATATTTTAGGTTGTAAGTCCTTCTAGTTGTGGCATGTGGGACACCACCTCAATGTGGCCTGATGAATGGGGCCATGTCTGCATCCAGGATCCAAATCAGCAAAATCCTGGGCTGCTGAATCAGAGCACAGGAACTTAATCACTTGGCCACGGTGCCAGCCCCCAATCCTTTTAATGTATGGTTGTATTTAATTTGCTAATATTTTGTTGAGGATTTTTGCATCTATATTTATCAGCAATATTGGCCTGTAGTTTTCTTTTTTTGTGTTGTCCTTGTCTAGTTTTGGTATCAGGGTAAAGCTGGCCTCATAAAATGAGATAGGAAGCATCCTCTGCTCTTCAATTTTTTGGAATAGTTTGAGAAAAATAGGTATTAAATCTTCTCTGAGTGTTTGGTAGAATTCACCAGAGAAACTGTCTCTTCCCGAACTTTTATTTTTCAGGAGGTTTTTGATTACTGTTTCAATCTTCTTACTAGTGATTGATCTATTCAGATTCTTTATTTCTTCTTGATTCAGTTTTGGAAGGTTTTATGATTCCAGGAATTTATCCATTTATTCAAGGTTATCCAGCTTGTTGGTGTATGGCTTTTCTTTTCTTTTTTTTTTTTTAAGGAAGATAGCCCTGAGCTAACTGCTGCCAATCCTCCTCTTTTTGCTGAGGAAGACTGGCCCTGAGCTAACATACATGCCCATCTTCCTCTGCTTTATATGTGGGACGCCTACCACAGCATGGCGTGCCAAGCGGTGCCATGTCCGCACCCAGGATCTGAACCCGCAAACCCCGGGCTGCCAAAGCGGAACATGTGTACTTAACCACTGCACAACCAGACCAGCCCCAGTGTATGGTTTTTCATAGTATTCTCTTATAATCCTTTGTATTTCTGTGGTATTTGTTGTAATTTCTCCTCTTTCCTTTCTGATTTTATTTATTTTCAACTTGTCTCTTTTTTTCTTAGTGAGCCTAGCTAAAGCTTTGTCATAATAGCAACTTTTTATTGATCACCAGCTGTATGTCAGACACATAGCATTTTGTTTTTCTCTCAACATTTTATTTTGAAATTTTCAAACATTTAGAAAGTGAAAGACTAATACAAGAAACTTCATAAAGCCTTAGCCAGTTGATGTTGTCACTTTGCTCACTCTCTCTTTCCATATTGTGATATTTCATCCCTAGATATTTCAACATGCACTACTTAAGAATAGAAACATCTCTTAAATAGCCAATAGCATTATCACATTTAAGAAAATTAACAATGATTTCACAATATCCAATATGCATTCCATATTCAAATTTCCCCAAGAATGTTTCTTACAGTTGTTGCTTTGTTGTTTTGATTTTGATCCAAGACCCAATCAAGTTCATGCATTGCATTTGTTATGATATCTTTCTACTCTCATTTAAGTTAGAATAGTATCCTTGCCTTTTTAATATATTATATTATAGTATAGTATATTACGTTATATTATTTTATATATTTTTTGACCAGTCCAGTCCAGTTGCCCAGTTGTCTTATAGAATGTCTCATATTTTGGATTTGTCTGATCGCTTCCTCATGCTTAGTTTCAAGTTAGACATTTTTGGCAAGAACACATCCTAGGTGATCTTGTGTATCTCTTATTGCATCACTTCAGAAGGCACAGAATGTCAAAGTGTCCCATTATTAGTAATGCTAAACTTAATCCTTGAGGTCAGATGATGACCCCCAGTTCTCTCCACTTTAAACGTACATTGCTGCCCTTGGTAATTGGCAAGATTCTGAGGGGTCGTACTTTGAGACCATGAATATATCTTATTCTTCAACAAACTTATTCATCCATCAATGATTCTTACCTGAACCAACTATTACATTAGAGGTTAGAAATAATGGCTTTCCATCCTTCCTTCTACCATTAATTTTATTTTTGTCTTTATTCTAGTTATTAGCAGAGACTGATGAAAATTTTAAAAATCAATGTGTTACCTAAACATAAAACCCAAAACCAGAAAACTCCTAGAAGAAACATAGGACAAAAGCTTTATGATGTTGGATTTGGCAATGATTTCTCGGATATGCCATCAAAAGAACAAGCAACAAAAGCGAAAGTAGACAAATAGAATTACATCAATCTTCACAACATTTTTGTGTCAAGGGAAGAAATCAACAGAGTGAAAAGGCAACCTATGAAACAGGAGAAAATATTTGCAAATCATACATCTGATGAGAAATTAATATCCAGAATATACAAAAAAATTCCTACAACTCAACAACAAAAAATTCAAAGTATCCAATTAAAAATAAAGCAAAACACTTAAATAGACATTTCTCCAAAGATACTATACAAATGGCCAACAAGCATATGAAAAGATGCTCAACGTCCTAATGATCAGAGGAAAGCAAATGAAAAGCACAATGCGATACCACTTACATCCATTAGTGTGACTACTACAGTCATGTGTTGCTCAACAACAGGGACACGTTTTGAGAAATGAATCGTTGAGCGATTTTGACACTATGTGAGCATCATAGAACACACTTATACAAACCTCCTCTCTTAAGCTATATGGTACTAATCTTATGGGACCACTGTCATATATGTAGTCTGTCACCAACCAAAACTTCGTTGTGCAGCACGTGACTGTATTTCTAAAAAAATAAAAAGTGTTGGTGAGGATTTGGATAAATTGGAACTCTTCTACACTGTAGAAGGAACTATAAACGATGCAACCACATGGAAAATAGTATGGTGATTTCTCAAAATATTTAAAATAGAATTACCACAAGGTCTAGCAATTTCACTTCTTGGTATATAGCCAAAAGAACTGAGAGCAACGTCTCAGCCTATAAAAGGAAGGAAATTTTGTCACATGCTACAACATGGATGAATCCTGAGGACATAATGCTAGGTGACATAAGCCAGTTACAAAAAGACAAACACTATGATTCCATGTATATGAGGACTCTAAAGCAGTCAAATTCATAGAACTAGAAAGCAGAACGGTGGGTACCAGGGGCCAAGGGGAGGGAGGAAGGGAAGTTGTTGTTTAATGGGTGTAGACTTTCAGTTTTTCAAGATAAATAAGTTCTGGAAATCTGTTACACAACAATGTGAATATACTTACTACTGAATTGTACACAAAAATGTTTAACATGGTTTTCAACTACAATAAAAAAATCAATGTGTTATAATGAATTACTGTCATTATTACTTTTGATGCTCAAATTATCCCAGATTTGACCACTGGGGCCCCTTCAAGTCAGTTCCTCGTCTTCTGACGTGATCCTATTAGTTTTTAAGCACTTCCTTGCTTTTTGGCTACAATACCGAGTTTATGCCTCGTGATAACCCTATTACATAAGCATATTATTCTCATGTTTCAGAAACTGAGAAACCGAGGCTCAGTGACTATGCATGCTTGCATGTGCATAGACAATTTCTGGAAGGCTCCTCAGGAACGGTTTAATGGTGGTTGCCTCCGGAAATGGGGTCTGGGGCTCAGGCACCCAGTGGGACCCTAACTGGCAGGCTCGCCCGACCTCATGGAACAGTGCCCTTATACTGATCAGCTTAAGGCTACCCTTAAGTTACTTAAGATCTGGCAGAGGCAGAAGCAAAGACATGAGCAATATTTTCCCATTACATGGGATGCTGGCACCACAAACTTTTCTTCTTTCTCTCTCTCCGTCAGTCTAAGCTCCTCCCTCCCACAGTTGACCCTAGAAGTGCTCAGTTTAGCTATGTGAAAATAATGCTTATTATTTTTATTTATACGAATGGCTTGCTGTTTATGTCTAATTGCCATTTGGCACAATAACAAACACACACTTCCCTAAGAGGGTCGAGCCACCTTTATTGTGGATTTTATTACCAAACCCTGCATGTACATATTTAGTCTTTATAGCTCAAGGAGACTTGTTGCCTACTCACAACTTCAAATAGCTAGGAGGAACTTTGCTGATGAGGATCTGAATTCCTGCCCCTACAATTTTTATAAAATAGTAATGATGACATTAATAGATAACACTTATTGAGCGTTAATATGTGCCAAGCACTATGCTAAGCTCTCCGCACATTTTATGTCATTTGATTGTCCTAAAAGCCTGATAACACAGGTGTTATTATCATACCCATTTTACAGAGAAGGAAAGTGAGGCATAGAGCAGTTAAGATCATCTGCTCAAGGTCATACAGCCTAATGGCAAAGTTGGACAGTATGACTCCAGAGTAGCAGTGCTGCCTGGTGAAGGCATTTGACGGTCTTCTGTAATATATGTGGCGTGAGAGTGGTTGAGTGGTTGTCAGTAAAAGGGTATGTTTTAGTGGAATTGAAGTGTCAGCTTAGACCAACAGCCAGTGGAAGCCAATATCACTTTTCTTATCAACGAGATTGTAACCCTCTCTGGAAGTAAGGACCCTGTCATACATTGCGTGCATCCTAACACAGAGCATAGTCCGTATGCATAACAGTTTCTGCTGCTGTGAAAATACAGCAAAGGCAGTTGATGTCCCTAACCCAGTCAAGTGGAAATAACTCTCTCCCTCACCCCTAACCCCACCCACCCACATCTCCATGACTCCCCTAACTTGAGTCAATTCTACTACTGAAGCAGTTTTCCAGCTCATCACCTCTTCTCCATTCCCATTGCCACTGCCCCAGGCTGGGTCCTGATCATCACTTGCCTGGCTTAAGAAAACATTCCATACTCTGCCTAGGAAACCCTTACACATTCTCCGAAATCCAAGTCTTCCTTGACTCTACAGACTGCGTTCGCCACTCTCTCAGTAGGGCCTATTCCACTGTATTATAATTCTCTATAAATAATTTGTGGTCTCCATTTAGACTGAGTTCTCCCAGCAAAGGTGCTATGTCTTTCCACATCTTCATCCCTTCTGCCTAGCACAGAATCTGGAGCACAAAAACGTCAGTAAGTGTTTGCTGAATTAATGGTCTCCTGAAGATCTTCACTAGAATGTCTTAAAATAAAAATCATATGTAAAAAAACCAAAATGTAAAATATTTAAACAATATAGAAATTACAAAATAAAGATAAATCTTCCTCCCCAACCTCGTTCTCCCCAAAGATTGTCAGCACGTATATTTTTTAATTTACAGAAGCTGGAATTACTGTGTACACATACCTGTAGCTTGCTTTTATTGTATGCCTCTGGGAGATATTCTCCATGGAGTTTGTCTTACTCTTTTCAACAGCTTCATAGTACTCCACCATATGTATATTAACTTAACCAACTCCCTATTGGTGGACATTGGGTACTTTTCAGTTCTTTGCTATAATAATGTTTCAATGAACTTATCTTGAAGCCCCCTTTTAAGTCTTAGTTTTTTTCAAATGAGTAATACAGTTACATGATTCAAAATCCAAATCCACAAGAGTGTATAAAGTAAAAAGTCTCCCCTTCTTTCCCATAATCCTAAGTCCACCTTTCCTGCACAGCCCCCTGCCATCCCGTTCCCCTCTGTGGAGGCAATTAATGTCTCTGCTTTCTTGCCTATGTCTGCATTGCCACACTTTTGAGAAAATATCCAAGAGCCAAATTCCAAGTACTCAGACTGATGGGTCAATGGGTATGTGGTTTGGGGGTGTTTTGGTTGATGTTGCCAACTTGTTCTTCAAAAAGATTGTACTGATGTAATTAGTTAATAGAAATTCAGTCATTAGTAATATTAATTAGGACTTAGTAAATACTAGTTTGCATTCTTACCAGCAGCAAACAATTTTTATTTCCCTACATCCTCACCAACACTGGCTATTTTCAAACCTGTAAACCTTTGCCAATGTGATAGGTGACAAGTCGCTTTGATCTACTGTTCTTTAATTATGAGTGAAGGTGAGCAGCTTTTCATATTCTTATTGTTGTTTCAATTTCTTTTTCTGTGAACTGCCTTTTCAGATCCTTTGCCATTTTTCTATTGGGTTGTTATATTTTGCTTATTGATTTGTAAATTTTTCTGGCATAGCGTTTGCAAATATTTTTCCTCCTAATACATCTATAATTAAAACCACATAATTCAAAATTTAAAGTTTCTATTCAAGTAGTGTCACTCCTGTCTCCTCAATCAGATTGCAAATTCTTTGAAAACAGTGACCAAGAATCTGCTCTACTCCTAGATTGCACGGCAAACTCTGGTTGATCAGCTGCAACCTTCATTCTGGGCAACTGACATGGACCGAGACCCTCCGGGGAAGAATTGTGTCTTCTGTAGTTACAGAAGAAGATGAGATTTGCCTTCCTGGGTCAGCCCCTCCATCGATCCAGTCTAGCTTTCTATCTGACAGCAGCAACAAGAAACATGTTGAAGAGAATCCAATTACCCTCTTTGACATCTGCTTCAAAAGGTTAGGAATTTATCCTATGTATCACCTTTTGAGATCTCCCTTCCATCAATTCATCTAAACCCTTCCTGAACCTCAGCATATAGTCCCACTCCAGGCACCACAGATAATGAGTTCTTCTGTTTATAATGCAATTTATCTACTTCTGGGTCAGGAGGGCAGTATTATATGTAAGCACATATAATCCTCCCCACTTCGCTTCAAATACCCATAAATAATAAATTAAAAAATAGCTTTAAAATAGTAACACAATGTTCCCTTTATTAGTTCCAAAACTTTCTTCAAACTTTTCTTTGATCTTCTTTTATTGTATATTATTACAAACAGAAAAAAGACAAAAATACATAAATAAACAGTTTACTGAATAACGTTAAAGGGGACAGCTATGTAATCACACCAGGTCAAGGAAGAATATGGCCTGGGTCTCAAAACACCCTATGGGTCTCTTCCCCACACAAGGAGGGTAAACACTATCTTGACTTTTGAGATAATCACTTTCTTTATGTTCTATCATCTATAGATATACCCTTAATTGCTAAACTTCAGTTTAGACTGGTTTTGAACTTTTTATAAAAGGACTTCATTTAAAGGGACTGTCTGTGTTTTCTGTGTCTTGTTTCTTTCCCTCAACATTCATTCATTTTCTTTCTGATAGTCTTCTATTAAATGACTATACCACAATTTCATTATACATTCTACTGATGATGGACATTTGGATTGTTCCCAGTTTGGAATTATTACAAGTACTGCTGTTATTCTTGTAAATGTATACTAGCACATGTGTACATGTTTCCCTAGGGGTATACTCAGAAGTGGAATTTCTGAGTCATAAGGATGTGTATCTTCAACTACTAGATATTTCCAAACATCTTTCCAAAGTGGTTACACTAATTTGCATTCCCACCAACAGAGCCTGAGCGTTCCCACTGCTCTATTCACTCCTTAACATTTGGTATTGTCAGAGGTGTCCTTTTTGTAACAGCTTTGTTATTTACATACCACAACTCACCCTGTCAAAGTGTACAGTTTATGGTTTTTAGTATATTCACAGAGCTGTGCTTCCGTCATCACAATTTTAGATCATTTTTGTATACATATATCAAGTCATCACAATGCACCCTTTAAATATCTTATAGTTTTATTTGTTAATTGTCCCTCAATAAAGTTGAAAAAAATTAATATTTTAACAATTTAAGGACCTTTTAATTACCACAATAAAACCCCACACTGCTTAGACATCACTGCTCATCCCCCCAACCCCAGCCCTAGACAATCATTAATCTACTTTCTGTCTCTATAGATTTGCCTGTTCTGGACATTTCATGTAAGTGGAATCATACAATATGTGGATCTTTGTGACTGGCGTCTTTCACTTAGCATAATTTTTCAAGGTTCATCCATGTTATAGCATATACTAGTATTTCATTTTCATTCCAAATAATATCCTATTGTGTGAATATACCACATGTAATTTATCCCTCGGTCATTTGATGAACATTAGGGTTCTTCCCCTTTTTGGCTACTATGAACATGCTCATATGAACATTCATGTACAAGTTTTTGTGTGGACATAGGTTTTTCTTTCCCTTGTGTATATACCTAGGAGTGAAAGTCCTGATCACAAGGTAACTCTATGTTTAACCATTTGAGGAATTGTCAGACTGTTTTTCAAAGCAGCTGCACCATTTTACATTCTCATCAGCCGTGTATGGTGGCTCTGATTTTTCCACATCCTCTCCAACATTTGCTATTATCTGTCTTTTTTATAATAACCATTCCAGTGAATGTGAATTGGTGTCTCCTTATAGTTTTGATTTGCATTTCCCTGAAGGCCGGTGATGTTGAGCATCTTTTCATGTGCTCATTAGTTGTTTGTATATCTTCTTTGGAGAAATGTCTATTCAGATCCATTGTCCATATTTTTAATTGGGTTATTTATCTTTTTACTACTGAGTTAAGAGATTATTTTTATATATATATCCTTTACCAAATATATAATTTGCAAAAGTTTTTGCAATGCTGTGGATTGTCTTTTCAGTTTCTTGATAAGTGTCCTTTGAAGCACAAAGGTCATAATTTTTGATGTCTAGTTTACATATATTTTCTTTTATTGTTTATGTTTTGGGTGTCGTATTTAAGAAACCATTGCCTAGGGGCCAGACCTGTGGTTGAGTGGTTAAGTTTGGGGGCTCCGCTTCGGAGGCCCAGGGTTTCGCAGTTCCGATCCTGGGCACGGACATGGCACCATTCACTAGGCCATGCTGAGGTGCCGTCCCACACAGCACAACCAGAAGGACCTACAACTAAAATATACAACTATGTACTGGGGGAATTTGGGGGGGAAAAGCAGGGGGATAAAAAGATTGGCAACAGTTGTTAGCTCAGGTGCCAATCTTTAAAAAAAGAAACCATTGCCTAATCCAGGGCCATGAAGATTTACACCTATGTTTTCTTCTAAGAGTTTTATAGTTTCAGCTCTTACATTTAGGTTTTTTTATCTATTTTAAGTTATTTTTTGTATATAGTGTGAGAGAGGAGTTCAGTTTCATTCCATGTGGATGTCCATTTGCATGAGACATCCAGTTGTCCCAATACCACTGATCGAAATGACAATTCTTTCCCCATTGAGTGGTCTTGGTGCTCTTGTCAAAAATCAATTACTATAAATGTGAAGATTTATTTCCAGATATTCAGTTCTATTCCATTGATCTATATGTCTATCTTTATAGCAGTATCACACTAGCTTCAGTACTGTAGCTTTGCAATAAATTCTGAATAGTAAAGTGTGAGTCTTCCAACTTTGCCTTTTCAAGATTGTTTTGGCTACCAAGGGTCCCTTAAGATTCTAAATGAATTTTAGGATCAGCTTACCAATTTCTACAAGGTCAACGGGGACTTTGATAGTGATTGTGTTGAACATGTATATCAATTTGGGGAGTATTGCCATTTTAACAATGTTAAGTCTTTCCATTCATGAATATAGAAGGTCTTTTCATTTATTTAGGTCTTCTTTAACAATGTTTTATAATTTTCAGTTTATACATCTTGCACTGCTTTTGTGAAATTTAACCTTAAGTATTCTTTTTGATACTATTGCAAATGGAATTATTTTCTTAATATCATCTTGTTTGCTTATTGCTACTGTACAGAAATACAAATGATCATTGTATACTGATTGTATCCTCCAACTGTGTAGAACTCATTTATTAGTTCTAAAGGATTTTTAGTGGATTCCCTAGGAGTTTCTATATACAAGATTGTGTCATCTGAAAATATAGACAATTTTACATCTTCCTTTCCAATCTGCATACTTCTTATTTCATTTTCTTGTCTAATTGCCTTGACTTGAACCTCCAGTACAATGTTGGATAGAAGTAGTGAAAGCAGGGGCCAGCCCCATGGCCAAGTGGTTAAGTTCACATGCTCCGCTGCAGTGGCCCAGGGTTTCACTGGTTTGGATCCTGGGCGTGGACATGGCACCACTCATCAACCCTCATTGAGGCGGCGTCCCACATGCCTCAACTAGAAGGACCCACAACTAAAAATACACAACTTTGCATCAGGGGGCTTTGGGGAGAAAAAGGAAAAATAAAACCTTTAAAACAATTTCCCTTTAAAAAAAAAAAAAGAACTAGTGAAAGCAGACAATCTTGTCTTGCTCCTCTTCTTAGAAGGAAAGCTTTCACATTAAGTATGATGTTTGCTCTATGTTTTCCATGGATGCCCTTTATCAGATTGAGGAAGTTCACTTCTGTTCCTGATTTGTTGAGTGCTTTTATCATAATGGGGTACTAGATTTTGTCAGTGCTTTTTCTGCATGTATTCAGATGATCGTGTGGTTATTGTCCTTTATTCTATTGATGCAGTGTATTACATTAATTGATTTTTTTTAAAGATTGGAATCTGAGCTAACGTCTGTTGCCAATCTTCTTTTTTTTCATCTCCCCAAAGCCACCCCTCCCAAGTACATAGTTGTATATTCTAGTTGTAGGTCCTTCTGGTTGTGCTATGTGGGACGCCACCTCAGAATGGCCTGATGAGTGGTACCATGTCCACGCCCAGGATCCGAACCAGTGAAATCCTGAGCCACCAAAGCGTAGTGTGCGAATTTAACCACTCAGCCATGGGGCCGGCCCCTACATTAATTGACTTTTTAATGTTAAACCAACCTTGCATTCCTGGGATAAATCCAATTTGGTCACAGTGTATAATCTTTTCATATATTGCTGGATTCGATTTCCCAGTATTTTGTTGAGGAGTTTTGTGTTTATAGTTATAGGAGATATTGCTCTATAGTTTTGTTTTCTTATGATATCCTTGTCTAGCTTTGCTATTGGCATTTCTCTGATTACTAAGAAGGTTGAACAATTTTTCATATGTTCATTGGAGTTTTGGATTTCCTTTTATTCAAGCATTTTGACCATTTGGGGATGGCTGTTTGTCTTTTCCTTATTGATTTACAGAGGGTTTTTTCTTTTTTTGCTGAGGAAGTTTAGCCCTGAGCTAACATCTATTGCCAATCTTCCTCTTTTTTTACTTGAGGAAGATTAGCCCTGAGCTGACATTGTGCCAATCTTCCTCGACTTTATATGTGGGACACTGTCACAGCATGGCTGACAAGTGGCGTAGGTCCATGCCTGGGATCCAAACCCACGAACCTGGGCCACTGAAGCAGAGTGCACCAACCTTAACCAGTACAACAGCCCTTACAGAGGTTCTTTTTATGTTCTAGGTACCTATCCTTCATAAATTATATGTGCTACAACAAGTATGTTCTTTTTTGTGGCTTTTTAAAGACTCTTTATCAAGTCTTGATAAATAGACATTCTTAATGTTTATAAAGTCAAATATAAGGTCAGGAACTTTGTGTGTCACATGTAAAAAATCCTTCCCGACTTCAAGATCATTAAAATATTCTCTTCTAGTATCTCCTAACTTTTTTTTCCCTTCATTATTAGGACTTTATCCACCTGGAAATGTTTCATTATAAATGATGTTAGGTAGGAATCTAGCTTCATTTTTCTCCCCAAATGGACACCTACTCATCCTGTCACTACTTCCTGGGAAGACCATTCTTTCTCCATTACTCTGCAGTGCCAACTCTAGCACACATCAAGTATAATATAAATGTTTCTGGGTATCTATTTAGTTCCAATGATCTATCTGTTTATTTGTACTCCAGTAACACACTGTTTTAATTCTTATAGCTTTACAATAACTCTTGATAACTAGTAAAATAAATGCTTCGACCATGTTCCTCTACATTTGTCTTGACTCTTTTTGGCCTTTTGTATTTCCATACACATTTTGGAATCAGCTTATCAAGTTCCACCAAAAACTTGTTTAGGAGGGGCCGGCCTAGTGGCGCAGCGGTTAAGTTTGCACGTTCCACTTCGGCTGCCCAGGGTTCACCAGTTCGGATCCCGGGACATGGCACCGCTTGTCAAGCCATGCTGTGGTAGGCATCCCACATATAAAGCAGAGGAAGATGGTCACGGATGTTAGCTCAGGGCCAGTCTTCCTCAGCAAAAAGAGGAGGATTGGCAGCGGATGTTAGCTCAGGGCTAATCTTCCCCCCCCCCAAAAAACCTTGTTTTGGATTTTGACAGAGATTGTATTGAATCTACCGAAAAATAGAAATGGTTTTGTTTTTATTGAGGTCATAATAGTTTATAACACTGTGAAATTTCCTTTGTACATAGTTATTTGTCAGTCACCATATAAATGTGCCCCTTCATCCCTTGTGCCTACCCTCTAGCCCCCTTCCCTCTGGTAACCACTAAACTGTTCTCTTTGTCCGTTTGTTAGCTTATCTTCCACATTTGAGTGAAATCGTATGATGTTTGTCTTTCTGTGTCTGGTTTATTTCACTGAACATAATACCCTCAAGGTCCATGTATTTTGTTGTGAATGGGATGATTTTGTCTTTTCTGTGGCTGAGTAGTATAGAAATGACATTTTATAATATTGAGTCTTCCAAACTATAAGCATGGTATATTTCTCCATTTATTTAGGTATGCTTTAATATCTCATGATAAAGTTTTTTATTTATCTTGGTAAAGGCATTGCACAGATTTTTGTTTGTACTTCATATTTTTGATGTTATTATAAATTATATTTAAATATTTTCCATTTTCTGTTCATATCTAGTATTATAGAAATATAACTGATTTCTGTACACTGATTTTTGTATCCAATCAATTGGCTAAACATGCTTTTAACACTAATCTTTGAACTGCAGATTCTTGTGGAATTTCTATGTACAAAACCAGATCATCTACAAATGATAGAAATTTTGTTTTTCCTTTTTAATTTTGTTTTCCTTGCCTTCCTGTGCTGATTAGGACTTCTCGTACAATTTTGAATAGAGTGGTGATAGTGGATCCTTATCTTGCTCCCCATCTCAAAGAGAAAGTGACATTTCGTTATTAAGTGTGTTTCTTATTGATGCTTTGGGTTTTGTCTGTTTATCTTGTTCTATCATGGGTGTTTTGTAGATAACTTTAGCAAGGTTAAATAAAAAATCTCCTTCTATTCCTATTTGACTATGAATTTTTATCATGAATGGTCATTGTTGTTACTGCCATGGAGTGGATTCCAACTCCTAGCGACGCTGTGTGCAGCAGAGCAGAACCCTGCCCCATCTTTCTGTGCCGTCCTCTCCCCTTCCAGCTCTATACCAGACAGTGCTCCTCTGCTATTCACAGGGTTTTCATGGACACTTTTTTCAGAAGTGGGTGGCCAGGTCCTTCTCCCTCATCTGTCTTAGTCTGGAAGCTCCAGTGAAACCTGTCCACCGTGGGTGACCCTGCTGGTATTTGAAGTACCGGTGGCATAGCTTTTAGCATCACAGCAACATGCAGCCATCACAGTAGGACAACCGTCAGACGAGTGAAGTGGTTCCCTGACTGGAAATGAACCCTGGGCCACAGCGGCAATAGAATCTTAACCACTAGACCACCAGGGTTGGTATTGTGAATAGACATTGAATTTAATCAAATGCTTTTTCTCCAGCTTTTGAAATGATGATCACAAGCTTTTTTCCTTTGGTCTGTTACTGTGGTGATTTACATTAATTTACATTAATTGTTTTTCTAATATTAAACCAACTGTAGTTTCCCAGAATAAAGAAACGATGATAACATATTATCCTTTTTATATACTGCTGGATTCTATTTGCTAATATTTTGTTTAGAATTTTCGTATCTATGTGAGATGGCCCTGTAACTTTCCTTTTGCGTACTATCCTTGCAGATTTTGTTATCAAAGCTATGACAGTTTCAGAAATGAATTATTCTATTTTCTACTTTCTAAAAAGTTTGTGTAAGACTGGAATAGTTTGTTCCTTAAATATTGGGTTGAACTTTCCAGTGAAGCCATCTGGGCCTGGAATTTTGTTTGTGCGAAGATTTTTAATTACTAAGTCAATTTTTCCAACGACTTATAAAGATTTTGGGGTTTGCTTTCTTTTCCAGAGTCAGTGTTCATTTTAAACAATTTTATGAAGGAATAATTTATATATCATTAAATGCAAACACTTTAAGAGTGCAATTCAATAATTTTTAGTACATTTACTGAATTGTGCAACTGTAACCACAATCTTGTTTTAGAACCCAGGTTCAGTTTTGATAATTTTTTCCAGGAATTTGTCCATTTCATCTGTTTTTTGGCATAAAGTTATTCATAACACCTTATTATTATATCGTTAATTTTTATAGTATTTGAGTTATGTCCTCTTTCCATTCCTGAATTTTTTTTTTTTTTGAGGAAGATTAGCCCTGAGCTAACATCTGCAGCCAATCCTCCTCTTTTTGCTGAGGAAGACTGGCCCTGAACTAACATCCATGCCCATCTTCCTCTGCTTTATACACGGGACACCTACCACAGCATGGCTTAACAAGTGGTGCCATGTCCACAGCCGGGATCCGAACCGGCGAACCCCGGGCCACCGAAGCAGAACATGTGCACTTAACCGCTGTGCCACGGGGCTGGCCCCCCACTCCTGAATTTTTTGTACCATTTTTCTTTATTCCTTGATTAGTATCACCAAAGGATTGTCAAATTTATTAATCTTTTTTGAGGAACAATTTCTGACTTATCAAACCTTTCTGCTGTGGATTTGTTTTCTAGTCCACTAAATTCTGTCCTTACAATTATTCCTTCTTTTTACTTTCTATAGATTATTTTATTATTCTTTTTTAATTAGTTGAGATGGATACTTAGCTCATTTATTTTCAGCCTTTTTTCTTTAGTAATATATCTATTAAGAGTTATAAATTTCCCACTAAGTACCATTTTAGCTGCAACAATGAGTTTTGAAGTGTAATATTTTATTTTTTGTTCAATTCAAAATATTTTTAAATTTCCATTACCATTTCTTTTTTGGATTCATGGTTATTTAGAGTTACATTTCTTAATTTGCAAATTTATGGAGATTATTTTGTTCTATTTTTATTATTGACTTCTAGCCTAATCCTATTTTGTTCAAAAAAATAAACATTGTGTCATTTCAATCCTTCAAAGGTTTTTTACTTGCAGCGCAGAACATAGTCAGTTTTTAAAAATATAATATGTGCACTCAAAAAAGTTTTATTCTGAAGTTGTTGGAAGCAGTGTCCTAAATATTTACATCAGTTCTATTTTGTTAAGCATGATGCTCAAATCTTTCCATCATTGGTGACTCTTCTGCTGCTTCTCCCATCAATTACTGAAAGATAAGCATTTTTTTTACTCTTCCGGGATAATTGTAGATTGGTTATTTCTCCCATGATTCTGTGAAACTATCTTTTATTATATTTTGCAAATGTTTATTGGGTAAATAAAAGTTTAGAAATCAATAAATCTTTCTGGTGAATTGACCTTTTATCATTTTGATGTGACCCTTTCTATGTCCAGTATTGCTTTTTGCCTTAATGTCCTTTTTTATTTTACAAATAGTGAAATTCATTCTTTTTGGTACAGTTCTGCACCTGGAGTTGCGTAACCACCACTACAGTCAAAACACAGAACAATTCCATCACCACCTAAAATTTTTTTGTGCTACTCCTTTGTAGACACCTCCAGCGTTGATCTCCGGCAACCACTGATTTGTTTTCTATCCTGATAGTTTTGCCTTTTCCAGAATATCATTTAAAAGAAACATGAAACTTTAAAGCCTTTTGAGTCTGGCTTCTTCATATAGCATAATGCAGTCAAGATTAATCGGTGTTGTTGCATGTATCAATAATTTTGTTCTCTTTGTTGCAAAGTGGTCTTCCACTGTATGATTGTAGCAAAATTTGCTTATCCCTTCACCAGTTGAACATCTAGGTCCCTTCCGGTTTTTTGGTGGTTAGGAATAAACCCGCTAAAAATTCACAGTTCATGGGAACAAACGTTTTTATTTCTCTCGGGAGTGGAGTGGCTGGGTGATATGGTAAATGTACATTTAACTTTGTAAGAAACTGCCAAACTATCTTCCAAAGTGGCTGCCCCATTTTGCATTCCCACCAGCAATGGATGAGCTCTGACTGCTCTGAATTGTTGCCAGTTCTTGGTATTGTTGGGGTTTTGTTTGTTTTGTTTTAGCCGTTCTGTGAGGTATAGTATCTACTACGTAGTAGTATCACATTGGGCTTTTAATTTGCATTTCCCTAATGATCAATGATTTTGAACAACTTTGTATATGCTTATTTGTATCCATATATCTTTGGTGAAAATGTCTGTTCAAACCTTTCACTCATTTAAAAAATTTGGTTATTTTTTGTTTTTGTTGAGTTTTCAGAGTTCTGTATACAAGCCCTTGCCATACAATGTGACTCGCAAATATTTTCTCCCAGTTTGTGGCTTGCCTTTTCATTCTCTTAACAGTGTCTTTCACAGAGCAATAGTTTTCAGTTCTATTGAGGTCCTATTTATAATTTTTTTCTTTTGTGGATTATGCTTCTTATGCAATATCTAAAAACTTTCTCCAACTCAGGGTCACAAAATTTTCCCCTATGTTTTCTTAGAGAAGTTTTATAGTTTTAGGTTTTGCATTAAGTCTATGGCCTATTTTGAGTCAATTTTTATATAATATCTGAAGTACAAATCAAAGGTTTTGAGGGATTTGTTTGTTTGTTTGGGAGGGTTGCATTTGACTGTCCAATTGTTCCAGCGTCATTTGTTGAAAAGATTATCCTTTCTCCCTTGAAGTGCCTTGGTACTTTTGTTCATCAATTGACCATATTTGCTGTTAGTCTATTACACATATATATAGACATACAGTCCATTCTTTCACCAATATCATACTGTCTTTTTTTTTTAATTTGAGTGTGTGTGTGTGGAAGATTAGCCCTGAGCTAACATCAGCTGCCAATCCTCCTCTTTTTGCTGAGGAAGACGGGCCCTGAGCTCAGATCCATGCCCATCTTCCTCTACTTTATATGTGGGACGCCTACCACAGCATGGCTTGCCAAGTGGTGCCATGTCCGCATCCAGGATCCAAACTGGCGCACCCTGGGCCTCCGAAGCAGAATATGCGCACTTAACCACTGTGCCACCGGGCCGGCCCCCTAGTACCACACTGTCTTAATCATCATAGCTTTTTAGTAATTTTGAAGTCAGGTAATGTGAATCCTCCAACTTTGTTCTTCTTTTTCAAAATCGTTTGGACTATTCTATTTCCTGAGCTTTTCTATATTCATTTTAGATTCAACTTGTCTATCTACAAAATCTCCAGCTAGGATTTTGACTGGGATTGCATTGAATCTACAGATCAAACTAGGGGAAATTGACATCTTAATAAAATTAAGTCCTCCAATTGCTGAACAGAGTCTAGATCTCCATTTATTTAGGTTTCTTTTTAGTTCTTTCTTAAAGTTTATTTTGTCTGATAGAAATATAGCTGCATCAGCTTCCTTTCTGGTTAATATTTACATAGTATATCTTTCCTACCTGCGGCCCCTCATAATATCTGCATCCTAATCCCAAGGACCTGTGAATATGATAGGTTACATGGCAAAGGGGAATTAAGGTTGCAGATGGAATTAAGGCTGCTAACCAGCTGACCTTAAAATAGAGAAATTATCTTGGATTACCCAGATGAGCCCAGTGTAATCAGAGGCTTGTTAAAAGCAGCAGAGAGAGGAAGAGGAGAGTAGGTCAGACTGATGCAAAGTGAGAAGGATTTAGCCCAATGTTGCTGCCTTTGAAGATGGAGAAAGGGAGCCGTGAGCCAAGGAATGCAGGCCACTTCTAGAAGCTGGAAAAGGCAAGGAAACAGATGCTCAGCTGGAGCCTCCAGAAGGAACGCAGCTCCAACAACACCTGGATTTTAGCTCAGTGAGACCGCATTTGTATGAAATTTTGCTTTCGTTTTTCTTAGAGTCTGACAGTATTTGTTTTTTAACTGGAGCATATAGTCTACTTATATTTAATGCAATTGCCCATATATTTGAGTTTAAATCTAATATCTGATTTTATGCTTTCTAATTCTCCCATCTATCCTCTGTTTCTTTTTTCCCCGTTCCTTGCCTCTTTCGCTTGATTGTATTTTATTATTCTGATTTTCCCTCTGCTGATTTATGTTACATATTCTGATTCTATTATTTTAATGGCTACCCAGAAATTAAAACATGCATAATTAACTTGCCAAATTCTAAAATTACTTATATTCATCGTTTCCGTGGACAATTAAGAATCTTTAGAATACTTTTAACTCCATTTATCCTTCTTCAACATATTATTGTCATGTATTTTAATTTTATTTTAAACCTCATGAGACATTAATATTGTATTATCTAATAAATGTTAATTTGGATTTTATCTAGATATTTCCCTGTTTTTCTTTATTTATTTCTTAGTTTGGTATCACATTATTTCTGTTTGAAATGTATCTTTTAGAATTTGATTTATTGAGCTTCTGATAACAGCAAACTCACTCTTTTTGTTTGTATGAAAAACCTCTATGTCACCCTCATTCTTGAAGCACGTCTTTACTGTGTATAAGGTGGCAGTCATTTTCTTTTAATGCATAGACAATACCACTCCATAGTCTCTGCCTTCCATTGTTGCGATTGAGAAGTCAGCTGTTAGTCTTGCTGCCACTCTTTTGAAGATCTTTTTTTCTGGTTCCTGTCAAGATTTTCCTTTGTTTTTGGTCTCTTAAGTTTTACTGTAATCTCAATGTGGAGTTTTTTAATTGAACCAATTTATAATTCTTGGGTTTTTGCATCTCTAGGTTGGTGTCTCCAATCATTTCTAGAAAATTCTTAGCCTTTCTCTCTTCAAATATTGCTGCTGCCGTATTATATTATCTCTCCTCTCCTTATGGAACTTTGATCAATATACGTTAAACCTTTTAACTAAATCTCTTAACCTTTTTTTCTGCATTTTTTGTCTGTTTGCTTCTCTGTGCTACCTTCTGGAACATTTTTCAGCCTTCTGTTCAATGATTGATTCTTTCTTCAGCCATGTCTAATCTGGTGGTGAAGCCATCCACCAAGCTTTTAATTTTAGTTATTGTATGTTTCACTTCTAGATGCTCTCTTTTGTTCTTTTCTACTAATTAATTCTGTGCTTGTTGTTTCTTTCCATTTGCCTATAGATATATTCAAGTTTATCATTTATTTATTTAAACATAGTAAGCACAATCATTTGATCGTGCCTGACAATGCCACCATCTTGCGTCTTGGCGGGCCTTGTCCTGTTGCTCCTCCTGGATCTCAGTTATGGTTCTGTTCTCCTTTTGCATTCATTGTCTTTGTGTGCTGCTACTATACTAGAAAAAATTATTTCTAGGACGTATTTGAGGCCTCAGATGAAGCTTTTTCCCCCAGAAAGGATTTGCATTTGCTCCTGCCTGGTGTAAAGGCACTACCAGTCCAGGAACTGCCTGAAGTTTCCTAAAATACCCAGATGGTATAAACCTGGAGGACAAATCCCTTTGAGGGCCAGTTCACTCTTACCCTAAAGATACAGCCCTTTGAGTTTCAGATTATGGTCATCATTCAAATTGTCCTTCCCTAGGAGCTTTTCTTCTCCAAGTACCAGAAATCTCACACTGTCCCATGTGGAGAATACTCAACTTTACACCAGGATGACAGTGATGTCTCGGTTCTTTCTTTCTAATAATATTCCCTATGATAGCAAGAAGCTTGTTGTCCCTTTAAGTCAAAGCAGCATATTACATCAGTTTCCTTGGGAGACAGATTATAAAATGAAACAGTGTACAAATTCAAGAAATATTTATTAAGTGTCTGCCCTGAACCAGATGCTGTGGGGCTAGGAATATAAGAGTGAGAAATACAGAAACCAGCTCTCCAAGGACTACTTAATTTCTTCCTGGGTATAATGGGTGGCTTAAAAATTATTTTATTATTTTGACGTATAACTTTAAGGTAAAATAAATCATCATGTTTCCATTATTTTCCGTTCACTACTATTCCTCAGAGATCTTAAAGCCTATTTGGGGACAGAACATGAACTAGCCTGGGTAGTTCAATTCCACAGTTACTTATATGGAAGGACTTCTATACGGATACATGGGAACTCATGGTCATCGAGTTCTTCATCACTCTATACTTACATTACCTGAACCCTATGAGATAGGCATTATTACAACTGAAGAAACTGAGGTATAAAGAATTCACTTTCGGGGCCAGCCCAGTGGCGGAGAAGTTAGGTGTACATGTTCTGCTTCGGCAGCCCAGGGTTTGCCGGTTCAGATCCCAGGTGTGGACATGGCACCACTTGGCAAAAGCCATGCCGTGGTAGGTGTCCCACATATAAAGCAGAGGAAGATGGGTGTGGATGTTAGCTCAGGGCCAGTCTTCCTCAGCAAAAAGAGGAGGATTGGCAGCAGTTAGCTCAGGGCTAATCTTTGTCAAAAAAAAAAAAAAAAAACAAAGAACTCACTTTCGTGGGGCCAGCTCCGTGGCCGAGTGGTTAAGTTTGCATGCTCCACTTCAGCAGCCCAGGGTTTTGCTGGTTCAGATCCCAGGCACAGACATGGCACCGCTCGTCAGGCCATGCTGAGGAGGCATCCCACATGCCACAACTAGAAGGACCCACAATTAAAATACACAATTATGTACTAGGGGAATTTGGGGAGAAAAAGCAGAAAAAAAAAGAATTCACTTTCCTGAAGTCACACAGTATGACAGGCAGCTTCTAAAATGGCTCTCAAAGATCCTGCCTCCTGGTATCCCCACCACACCATGGTACTATCCACTCCCCTAGAGAGCGGGCTAAAACCAGTGACTCACTTTCATCAACAGAATACAGCACAAGGGATGGGATGTCACTCCTGAGATTAGACTATAAAAGCCTCACTTTTTTCTCGCTCTCTTTCCCTCTGACTCTCCTCACTTTTTCCCTCTGATGACACAAGCTACCAGGTCAGGAGCTGCCCTGTGGAGAGGCCTCTGTGAAGAAACTGAGGCCTCTGTCCAACAGACCATGAGAACTGAAGCCTGCCAACAACCACACAGGTGGACTTGAGAGCAGACCCTCCCCGCTGCTGAGCCATCAGATGAGACTGCAGCCCCAGCTGACACCCTGATTGCAGCCTCATGAGAGACCCTGAGCTAGAAGACCCAGCTAAGTCATGGCCAGATTCCTGATGCCTGGAAACTGTGAGATACTAAATGTCGTTGTTTTGAGCCACTAAGCTTTGGGGTAATGTGTTACATGATAAAGAACTAATACACACCACTCACCTGAGGCAATCTGATATTTGACGCACTGTCTTC
This sequence comes from Equus quagga, assembly GCF_021613505.1. Taxonomy (NCBI): domain Eukaryota; kingdom Metazoa; phylum Chordata; class Mammalia; order Perissodactyla; family Equidae; genus Equus; species Equus quagga. Next base: position 62,570,674 of record NC_060269.1, read on the forward strand.
CTGGGCTTGGTTATATGCTAACAGATAGCTAAATCCTCAGAGGAGGTGCCTTTGAGTAGAAATTTCAAGAAGAGTTCGGACTGTATAAATCATACAACTAAACTTGTCCTTAAAGCTCACTTAATCCAACTCTTTCACTTTTCAGTGGAGGAAACTGAGGAATTGAGACTTCCCCAGTGCCCCTTGGCCGTTTGGGTCAGGCCAGCACTAGAATCTAGTTTCCTTTCCCATCCAAAATTCTTTACATTGCTTCACCCTCACTTCTTTTGCTATTTAAGGTAGGAAAAATGCCTTCTTGGGTTTTTCTCACTACTGTGTGTTGTATAAATAGCCTGACCATGTTCTGAAGTGCTGACTACCTGCTGCACAAACAGAAGCCAACAGCCATTGGCCCATGAAGATCGCATTGAAGAGAAATTGCTCAATGTCCCCGTATTCCCTTTGTTCTCCACCTTCTGCCTCAGCAGCAAGAAATGGCTAATGGAATTTCCAAGAAGTGGAATTAGTAAGAGCCCTGGACAATGGGTTACCTGGATGCCTTATACATAGGAAATCGTAAGCAGCTCACTCACAGACAAGAGGAAGGAGTTAGTTATAAGAGCTGGATTAGATAGCTTATCAGCCAGAGAATTGCAGATATTTTGTGGCTCCTGGGATGTGGAAGGTGATTCAGAAAATAAAGAAGAATTTTTCAGGGTCCCAAGGAATCCTCAAAAGAAGAAAACAGAGCACTCTTTGCAGAATGCATTCAAAAACAACTTACCAAACAACTTTTCTCCTTGAGCCTCATCCATAAGCTGTGATGTTACACAGGCCCACTAGAGGTCAGCACTTACCCCATCAAAATTTTTTTAAATGAGTTTCTACCTTTTTCATCTAAAGACTAATCCTCTTGATATATTTTGTTTGCCAAACAAACCAAACTTACTAAGAAATAATCAACTTGAGTTTCCAATTTTTGTTTACAAAAGGAACAAATAACAGCTATCCTACATTTCAGATCAATCTGGATAACCAGCGTTAAAAAATTCCAGCACCCCAAAAAACGTTGTTAGTCAGCTTTCTCACAGGCAAATATAAAATATCCATTGGATTCTTGAAAAGTAAAATGAAATTTAAAAAGAAGGGAAAAAGGGAGGGAGGAAAGGAAAAAACTAAGGGAAGGAGAGAGAGACAGAAGAAATCTGAGACCTGTTATGGCCTCTCTCTCAGTTCCCTCGGGATCCAGAAGCCCTGGTTTTGAGAAACACCAATTGTAGCCAGAGGCGTCCAGCTGAGACAGGAGCCAGCCTAACCGAGACAAGGCCATCTGCAAGGCCCCTGGCCTAAGGAGATAAGGCCCCTAACCAATCCGCAAGCTAGGAGAATCAGATAGAGACCCCCAAGATCCACATTCAGCAAGCTCAAGACAGTCCTTGGCTTTTGCACATGCGCCCCACCACCCAGGCGTTGACTGAAGGTGACTCTAGCCCCATTAGCATAGTAAAAACCACACCCAGGGGTGGAGAGCTAGCATGCCAATGACACATGCGTCGCATGTAGTAGCATGCTACCACAATGCAGGCGCAAGCACAGCCCCACTTCCACATGCCCTGACAAGGCCCTCCTCCCCAGCCTTTGCCTAATAAGAGCCCCACAGTCCCGCTCCCTAAGGAGCTGGTCACCTGCCGGCTTCCTTTCTGCACCAGCTCCCTTTTGCCTCCCCTGTGCACAAGCTAATAAACTTTTATTTTCCACGCTCCTTGTCTGTCTTGATTTCCGTCCTGGGGAACAAGAACTCAGTGCGCCGGTAACACAACCATCTCAGGGCCGAACAGTTCTATTTCCTTTTTGAAGCAGGGCAGGCGGGCGTCCTTGGACAGAGCTTTCTAACCTACCCTGGGGTTGAGGAAGGACTAAATAGTATAGAAGGAATCTTCCAGCTCAGGCAGGCTCCTAATCACACGTTCCTGGCCCTTGAGGAACGTTTTGGACTTGCAGTGATGATATTCGGCATCAGCTGAATTTCAGCGTCTACCCATATGTTAGTGCCTCAAGCTTACAGGGAGGAGACATCAGGCGGAGGCAAAATGAACTTAATCACCTCGCCCAGGTTGTAAATCGGCTCGAAGTGAGGGACTCTATACTATATACCTACTTTTCCTTCAGTTTCACTACAGAGCTTGGCACACAGTATAAACGGGTTGATGATAATGTATTAAAAACCAGGAAGTGCTAATAAGCCAGCTAATGAGTAAAGAGCATCAATTGTCCAGAGTCTAGGACTCTCAAGGTACATGTGGAAATGGGCAGTGTTCTAAACATCCATGGTTTAGGTACGTGACCCATGCTTAATGCTCAAGTTAAGACTTTAACAGTCGACAAAACTCACAGGAATTGAAAAGGAATATTGTGTCTATTCTTCAAGTGTCATATTAGAAAGGTCCGCTGCACTACTGGGTATTTATCCAAAGAGCCTGAAGTCAGCAATCCCAAAAGTCCTGTGCACCCCAATGTTTATTGCAGCACTGTTTACAATAGCCAAGACGTGGAAGCAACCTAAGTGCCCAACAACAGACGAATGGATAGAAAGGTCCGCTGCTGGGACAGGTTGACTGCAGTAAAAATATTGGTCACAAGGTGGCGCTGTTGCCTTGGCCTCGACCTTTCCTCAGCACTGGCTTTAAGTTGGGTGCTTGAGAGGTTGTCTTAACTGACGACGCTGAATGGCGCCCAAATTATTTTTAATTACTAAATCTGAAAAGTTAAAAAGTGATGGGCAGAATGATAAAATCACAGCCAGACTCTTCACCTTTGGGTGCATCTGAGACTCAATTTGATTTTATCAGAGGAAGAGAGGGAAACAAATTTCCCAGGGGCTCTTTTCCTGTCTTTGACAGAATTACTCAGCTGGAAGGTTAAGCATATTCTGCCTGGGCTGGGTTCTCTCTGTCTGTCTCTGTTCTATGGGATCACCAGTAAGACCTGGCCGCGGTTTTACTCCCTGAAGAAGAGAGAGAAATGAGGGTTGAATATAGGGGGAATGGAGGGAGGTTTCCAGAGGAGAGTTAAAAAGTCTCTCTTCTACCGGCCCTGGCCATTTTTTTCCACAAAGCGGGGGAAGTTGTCAAATACTTCAGATTGCAATTCAGAATGACCAAAATAGGCAGTAACGATGGGCTAGATCGAATCAGATGAAGTCGAATTGATGAGGATTTTTAGGCTGCTTAATTTTAAAACGGTTTATGATGAGGATTTTTAGGCTGGTTACTTTTAAACCTGCAGATGAGAAGCAGGCTCCGAGGACTGGAATTTTGCTTGCCCTTTTGAGACATTTGTGTTTGTGAAGGAAGGGGCGATGACCTTGTAGGGACCTGAAATTGGCCACCCCAGGATATGTCTCTTTGGCATCAGGATTGTTTTGGGCTGATTGCTTTTGATAACCTGGGACAGGGAGAGAGGCTCTGGGGAATGGAGCTTGCCCTTGTTGGGACACATTTACATTTGTAAGGTAAATCTCTATCTGTAAAAGATGCCTCCCTCTCTGTACCAGGAAGAAGAAGAGAGATGACCTTGTCCCTAGAAACTCTTCATGGGGAAGGCAAGAACTTAAGTTGGTTGCTGTCTGGCAATCTCATGTAACTGATTTAGGGTGGTGGCTTCTGACCTTTACTTAATCCAATTTGATTCTTGTCTAAAAGTCATGGGATCACCCAATGACCAGACCCCACCTGCACTGATACCATTTTAACTTTTTTTCATGTTCTTTCCTTTGTCTTGTAAAGAGATGACTCACATACCCATGCCTTATAAATTTAGCCCTAACCCTCCACTCGGGGCAGCAGCAGGAGCTCTGACTGCCCGTGGGTCCTGTCCCCACGCACCAGCTCTGCCTGCCCATGGGTCCTGTCCCCATGCCAGCGGGGGCAGCAGCAGTGGCCCTGCCTGCCCACGGGCCCTGTCCCCATGCTACACTATTCTCTAAATAAAAGAGCACTACTGCCAGATCTTGAGAGTCCAAGAAATCTTTCTTTCGACTCCTCGGCTCACCGACCCCGCGGCTCACCGACCCCGCATCAGAATCTGCAACAAATGTAAAGTATCAAACCTGGACCCAAATAAATGAAAGGCCTCAACTCAACTGAACACCCCACCCACCGTCCTCTGAACACACTGCATCCGTTTGTCCTTGCTCTGGGCCGTGCTGTATTTAAGCCTCACAACAGCCCCACGAAGAAGTTGTGATTAGCCCCATTTTGCTGGAGGGATGAGGAAAACTGAGGTGGTCTGTCTTGGCTGAGGGCACACAGCTAGTGGTGGCCCCGGGATGTGAACACATCTTCCCCTCAGAGAATGTTCCTCCTGCCTTGCCTGGGCAGCCTCTCCCACACACTTCAGGGACAGGGGTGGGTGGATGGACCCTTCGCTGGAAGAGGGCTCCTTGTGAGGATCAGGGAGCGGCCTCCACAGTCACGCGCTCACGGTTGGAATTCTCACTCTGAGTGATTGTGACTCTTAAGGCAGCACACACAGAGGCTAAAGAAACACTGACTGCACCGCTCTGCCTGGTTTGAGACTCAGCTCTGTCACTTACTAGCCGTCACTTCACCTCTCTGTGCCTCAGTTTCCTCATCCGTACGTTAGGGATAATTATAGTGCCCATTATAGGGTTGTGAGAATTAAGTGAATGAGATACAGGTAAAGCACCTTGGCACATTGTGGAACTATATTTTTGCTATTGTTTGCAAAAAAAGAAAAGCCTGTATTGTTTAATTATTATTGTAATTAGATGGGTCGCAGTAGTCAAATTCCTAAGTAAAAATGAAGTCAAAGAAAGCTTTAAATAAGCCAAAGCTTTAAAACAGTTTTTTCTCTAGTTTTCCCTGAACAAATTGAGACTGCTCTATCCTATGACCCCAATGGCCTTGGCTCGGATGCGGCTTTGATGAAGATGGTTCAGTTCCACCCGTGAGACAGTGCACACTGCCTGCGCCTGCCGCGTGCTGGGCCCTGGCTGGCCATGGAGGGATTCGCAGACTCAGCCGCTGGCTGCCGCCTCGCAGGCTTTCCCAGCAATGGTTTACCGTTTCCACCACTTTGAAGTGTGCAGTTCAGCGGCACCGAGTACATTCACGTCGTTCTGTAGCCATCACTACCATCCCTCTCCAGAACTTTTCATCTTCCCAAACTGAAACCCTGTCCCCATTAAACAATAATTCCACTGGCAACCACCGTTCTGCTTTCTGTCTCTATGAATTTGACGACTCTACGTACCTCCCATAAGTGGAATTGTGCAGTATTTGTCCTTTTGTGACTGGCTTATTTCATTCAGCATAATGTCCCTCAAGATTCACCCATGTTGCAGCATGCGTCAGAATTTCCTTCCTTTCTAAGGCTGAATAATATTCTGTTGTATGGATAGGCCACATTTTGTTTCTCCATTCATCTATCAGACAGTTGGTTTGTTTCCACCTTTTGGCTATTGTGCATAATGGCGTGATGAACATGGGTGTACAAGTATCTGTTTGAGTTCCTGCTTTCAGCTCTTTTTGTGTATACCCAGATATGGAATTGCTGGTAACTCTATGTTTCCTTTCTTGAGGGACCTTGCCTGTCTGTCTTGCAGGACCGGGAGAGCCTGCAAGGCAGGGGCTGGTGGCTTCATCTGAGAATCCCTCTACAGCTGGCCATTATCATGACTCTTTCTGGCTTGTTTGGGATGTGGTTTGGTGAAATATGTACAAAATGGCAGCAGTGGACAAATTCCTGAGTCATTTCTAGCACATTTTCACCTAGAAACTACAGCTGGTATGG